>NW_027591517.1:0-82500 GCF_964213995.1 Mustelus asterias | reverse complement strand
AGTTCTTACGGACTCAAAATGTTATGTCTGTTTCTCTCTCCACAGATGCTGTCAGACCTGCAGAACTTTTCCAGCATCTGCGGTATTTCGCTTTTATAACAGGACAGAGACAGGCGGAGCCACAGTGACAGGCGGATGCACAAGACCTAAACTCAAAACACATGCACGGTTTTCAAAATGTCTATACAGACACACAGAATCCTTACAGTGCAGGAGGCCATTCAGCCCATCGATTCCACACCAACTCTTCATTAGAACATTACAGCGCAGTACAGGCCCTTCGGCCCTCGATGTTGCGCCGACCGGTGAAACCAATCTAAAGCCCCTCTAATCTACACTATTCCAATATCATCCATATGTTTATCCAATTACCATTTATATGCCCTTAATGTTAACGAGTCCACTACTGCTGCAGGCAGGGCATTCCACGCCCTTACTACTCTCTGAGTAAAGAATCTACCTCTGACATCTGTCCTATATCTAACACCCCTCAATTTAAAGCTATGTCCCCTTGTGCTAGCCATCACCATCCGGGGAAAAAGGCTCTCACTGTCCACCCTATCTAATCCTCTGATCATCTTATATGCCTCTATTAAGTCACCTCTTAACCACCTTCTAACGAAAACAGCCTCAAGTCCCTAGCCTTTCCTCATAAGACCTTCCCTTCGGTAAGGGAATTAAGGGTTATGGGGATCAGGCGGGTAAGTGGTACTGATCCACGTCAGATCAGCCATGATCTTATTGAATGGCGGGGCAGGCTCGAGGGGCTAGATGGCCTATTCCTGCTCCTATTTCTTATGTTCTTCCCACCATACCAGGCAACATCCTGGTAAATCTCCTCTGCAGCCTTTCCAATGCTTCCACATCCTTCCTATGATGCGGCGACCAGAACTGTACGCAATGCTCCAAGTGCGGCCGCACCAGAGTTTTGTACAGCTGCAACATGACCTCATGGCTCCGAAACTCAATCACTCTACCAATAAAAGCTAACACACCGTACACCTTCTTAACAACCCTATCAACCTGGGTGCCAACTTTCAGAGATCTATGCACATGGACACTGAGATTTCTCTGTTCATCCACACTACCAAGTATCTTACCATTAGCCCAGTACTCTGTATTCCTGTTACTCCTTCCAAAGTGAATCACCTCACACTTTTCCGCACTAAACTCCATTTGCCACCTCTCAGCCCAGCTCTGCAGCCTATCTATGTCCCTCTGTAACCTGCAACATCCTTCCGCACTGTCCACAACTCCACCGACTTTAGTGTCATCCGCAAATTTACTAATCCATCCTTCTACGCCCTCATCCAGGTCATGTATTAAAATGACAAACAGCAGTGCCCCCAAAACAGATCCTTGCAGTACACCACTAGTAACTGAACTCCAGGGTGAACATTTCCCATCAACCACCACCCTCTGTCTTCTTACAGCTAGCCAATTTCTGATCCAAACCGCTAAATCACCCTCAATCCCATGCCTCCGTATCTTCTGCAATAGCTTACCGTGGGGAACTTTGTCAAACGCTTTACTGAAATCCATATACACCAAATCAACTGTTTTACCCTCATCCACCTCTTTGGTCACCTTCTCAAAGAACTCAATAAGGTTTGTGAGGCACGACCTACCCTTCACAAAACCGTGTTGACTATCCCTAATCAAATTATTCCTGTCTAGATGATTATAATTCCTATCTCTTATAATCCTTTCCAAAACTTTGCCCACAACAGAAGTAAGGCTCACCGGTCTATAATTACCAGGGCTGTCTCTACTTCCCTTCTTGAACAAGGGGACAACATTTGCTATCCTCCAGTCTTCTGGCACTATTCCTGTCGACAATGATGACATAAAGATCAAAGCCAAAGGCTCTGCAATCTCCTCCCTAGCTTCCCAGAGAATCCTAGGATAAATCCCATCTGGCCCAGGGGACTTATCTATTTTCACACTTTCCAGAATTGCTAACACCTCCTCCTTATGAACCTTAATCCCGTCTAGTCTAATAGCCTGTGTCTCAGTATTCTCCTCGACAACATTGTCTTTTTCCTGTGTGAATATTGACGAAAAATATTCATTTAGTGCCTCTCCTATCTCTTCGGACTCCACGCACAACTTCCCACTACTATCCTTGACTGGCCCTAATCTTACCCTAGTCATTCTTTTATTCCTGACATACCTACAGAAAGCTTCGATGGACCATCTGACCCGGGTCCTATCCTCTTAACCCCACGTATTTCCCCCACTAAATCCCCCTAATTGACACATCTTGGAATACTAAGGGGCAATTTAGCATGGCCAATCTACCTAACCACACATCTTTGGATTGTGGGAGGAAACCAGAGCACCCGGAGGAAACCCACACAGACACGGGGAGAATGTGCAAACTGCACACAGTCACCCAAGGCTGGAATTAAACCTGGCAGTGTGAGGCAGCAGTGCTAACCACCGCTTTGTGTAATATTGTTTCAGTATCTGTGTGAAGGGAGGCCCTGATTACAAATACGATGAATTGCAACTGATAATCCAAACCAATTGGAATGGTATTTACCGGTCTTTCTCTCTGTATATGTGGATGATGATGATGCTGTGCTGTAAAGATTCTGAGGGTCTGCTGCGTTATTTGCCAAAATGGAAAATCTTCAATAAAAACGTTTAAAAAGTAAAACTGACTGAAGCCTCAGATAATTCGACTCAAACTCGACTTGTTATCCAGTCCTGGCACTGGCATTGGCAATGTCCTGCCTTCCAAGCAGACAATGGATTGGTCAAAATAAGATGCCAGTCCAATATCTCGATTTGTTTGTACTTCAGGGAAGGAAATCTGCCATCCTTACCCGGCCTGGCCGACACGTGACTCCAGAGCCACAGCAACTGCCCTCTAAACTCAGCGAGAAAGCCAAGCATTTCAAGTGCAATTAGGTCTGCACAAATAAACTCAAACATGTATAGAAACACATAGGCTTGTACAGAGGCATGTATATGTCATATGTACACACACAGGCACAAACAGGGGCATGTACACACACAGGTACAGAGAGAGACACGTACACACACAGGTACAGAGAGAGACACGTACACACACAGGTACAGAGAGAGACACGTACACACACAGGTACAGAGAGAGACACGTACACACACAGGTACAGAGAGAGACACGTACACACACAGGTACAGAGAGAGACACGTACACACACAGGTACAGAGAGAGACACGTACACACACAGGTACAGAGAGAGACACGTACACACACAGGTACAGAGAGAGACACGTACACACACAGGTACAAACAGAGGCACACGCACACACAGGTACAAACAGAGGCACGTACACACACAGGTACAGAGAGAGGCACGTACACACACAGGTACAGTGAGAAGCCCGTACACACACAGGCATGCACAGAGACACATATACACAGGCACAAAGTAGGCACAAATGCATACAAGTCCCACAAACAGAGGCACGTTAGGTTCACTAGTTTTAGTGAGGAGCTGAAGGGAATCAGCATTAGTAGAGAAATGGTTTTGGGGAAATTGATGGGATTGAAGGTGGATAAATCTCCAGGTCCTGATAATCTTCATCCCAGAGTACTTAAGGAAGTGGCCCTGGAAATAGTAGATTCATTGGTGGTTATTTTCCAAAATTCTTTGGACTCTGGAATAGTTCCTACAGATTAGAGAGTAGCCAATGTAAGCCCACTATTCAAAAAGGAAGGGAGAGAAAACAGGGAACTATAGACCAGTGAGCCTAACGTCGGTACTGGGGAAGTTGCTAAAGTTGCTAGAGTCCATTATCAAGGATTTCATAACTCGGTATTTGGAAGGCAGTGGTACAATCAGACAAAGTCAGCATGGAGTTACAAAAGGGAAATCATGCTTGATGAATCCACCGGGATTCTTTGAGGATGTAACTGGTAGAGCTGACCATGGGGAACCAGTGGATGTGGTTTATTTAGACTTTCAAAAGGCTTTCAACAAGGTCTCACATAACAGACTACTGTGTAAAGTTAAAGCACATGGGATTGCTGGTAATGTCTTGAGACGGATAGAAAGCTGGTTAGCAGATAGGAAGCAAAGAGTTGGAGTAAATGAGTCTTTTTCTGATTGGCAGTCAGTGACTAGTGGGGTTCTGCAGGGATCTGTGCCAAGACCCCAACTTTTCACATTATATATTAATGATTTGGAAGAGGGAACTGAATGTATTATCTTCAAATTTGCTGATGATACAAAGTTGGGTGGGAGGGTGAGCTGTGAGGAGGATGCAGAGATGCTTCAGCGTGATTTGGACAGGCTGAGTGTGTGGGTATCTGCATGGCAGATGCAGTATAATGTGGATAAATGTGAGGTTATCCACTTTGGGAGCAATAATAGGAAGACAGATTATTATCTGAATGGGTGTAAATTGAGAGAGGCGGATACTCAGCGAGACCTTGGAGTCCTCGTGCATCAGTCGCTGAAAGTAAGCGCTCAGGTACAGCAGGCAGTAAAGAAGGCTAATGGTATGTTGGCCTTTATCACGAGAAGATTTCAGTATAGGGATAGTACAGGGCATTGGTGAGGCCACACCTGGAGTATTGTGTGCAGTTTTGATGTCCTTTTCTGAGGAAGGATGTCCTTGTGATAGAGGGAGTACAATGAAGGTTTACCAGGCTGATTCCTGGGGTGGCAGGTCTGTCATATGAGGAGAGACTAAGTCGGTTCGGATTATATTCACTGGAGTTTAGAAGCGTGAGAGGGGATCTCATAGAAACTTATAAAATTCTAACAGGATTAGACAGGGTAGATTCAGAAAGAATGTTCCCAATGGTGGGGGAGTCCAGATCTGGGGGTCATAGTTTGGGGATAAGGGGTAAACATTTTAGGACTGAGATGTGGAGAAATTTAAAAGTTTAAAGTTTATTTATTAGTGTCACAAGTAGGCTTACATTCACATTGCTTACATGCAATGAAGTTACTGTGAAAATTCCCCAGTCGCCAGACTCCGGCGCCTGTTCGGGTACACTGAGGAAGAATTTAGCATGGCCAGCACATCTTTTAGACTGTGGGAGGAAACCGGAGCACCCGGAGGAAACAAAGAACAAAGAACAGTACAGCACAGGAAACAGGCCCTTCGGCCCTCCCAGCCTGTGCCGCTCATTGGTCCAATTAGACCATTCGTTTGTATCCCAGGAGCAGGCTGAGGGTAAGAGAGTGGGTTTTCTGACTTTAATTAATTAATTATTTTTTCAGTTAATTTTGGGTTTAAAATTGGAGGTTTTTTTCAAAACCGGAAGTCAGGCCAGGAGAGGCCAGGGGAAGTTTTTGGAGGGTTTAAAAGTGCACCAAAGTATACAGCGGGCAGCATCGTAGCGGGCAGCAGAGTGGGAAGTTGAGTGAGCTGTCAGGGCTTTGGCTCACAGGGCTTGGACGAGCAGGGGTGAGTTTTTGTTTCCTTACATTCTTATTAACTTTTCACTGTCGAACTTGACATAAAGTGTCCAGTATGAGTGTGAAACCAATGTGTTGTTCCCAGTGTAGGATGTGGGAGGTCCTGGAGGCATCTGGCCTCCCGGACATCCACATCTGTGAGGGGTGTGTCGAGTGCGGTTCCTGAGGGACCGTGTTAGGGAGCTGGAACTGCAGCTCGAGGATCTTAGGCTGATGAGGGAGAATGAGGAGGTGATAGACAAGAGCTATCATCAGGTGGTCACACCAGGGCCACGGGAGGAGGCCAAGTGGGTGACGGCCAGGAAGGGTAAGGCTAGGGTGGTTGAGAGCACCCCAGTGGATTTGCCCCTGCACAACAAGTACTCCTGCTTGAGTACTGCTGGGGGGGACAGCCCGCCTGGGGGAAGCAGCAGTGGCCGTGTCTCCGCAGTGGAGTCCAGCCCTGTAAGTCAGAGGGCTAAGGAAAAGAGGAGGAAGGCGGTATTAATCGGGGACTCGATGGTGAAGGGGACAGACAGGCGTTTCTGTGGAGGTAGGCGGGATTCTCGCATGGTGGTCTGCCTCCCTGGGGCCGGGATCCAGGATGTCGCTAGTCGCGTCCCGGAAATCCTGAGGTGGGAGGGAGAGGAGCCTGAGGTAGCGGTACATATTGGTACCGCTGATGTGGGTAGGAAGGGAGAAGGGGTCATGAAAAGGGAGTACAGGGAATTAGGGAGACAGCTGAGAAAGAGGAAAGCAAAGGTAGTAATCTCAGGATTACTGCCTGTGCCACGGGAAGGTGAGGGCAGGAATGGAGTGAGGTGGAAGATGAATGTGTGGCTGAGGGACTGGTGCAGGGGGCAGGGATTCAGGTTCCTGGACCATTGGGACCTCTTTAGGGGCAGGGGTGATCTGCATACAAAAAACGGGTGGAACTTGAATCACACGGGGACCAATATCCTGGCCGGTAGGTTGGCTAAGGCTACTGGGGAGAATTTAAACTAGATAGGTTGGGGGGAGGGGAGCTAGAAGAGTTGACTAGGATCAAGGAACTAATTGATGGGGGGGAGGATGCAGGGGTAAGGGGAATTACAAAATTAATGGTAGAGGAGAGGGTGCAAGTGAATGAAGGCGGTAATTTAGATAAGGGAGTAGAGGGAGAGGGTGTTCGCGACTTATCAAAGCGGGTCCAGATAAAAGCTGGAATAAGGACACTTTGCCTGAATGCACGAAGCATTCGGAACAAGGTAAATGAGTTGATGGTGCAAATCAGCACAAGTGGGTACGATCTAGTGGCCATTACAGAAACGTGGCTGAAAGGTGACCAGGACTGGGAGATGAATATCCAGGGGTATCAGACGTTTAGGAAGAATAGACAGGAAGGAAAAGGTGGTGGGGTCGCGCTATTAATAAGAGATAATATCAGGGTAGTACTGAGGGATGACATAGGCTCTGAGGAACAAAACGTGGAATCATTATGGGTAGAGATGAGGAATAGTAGAGGGAGAAAGACACTAGTAGGTGTGGTATATAGGCCCCCAAATAATAATGTTGAGGTAGGGAGGGCTATAAACAAGCAGATAAGGGATGCGTGTAAAAACGGAACGGCAATAATCATGGGGGACTTCAACATGCACATTGACTGGCAGACTCAAGTCGGTAAGGGTGGAATGGAGGAAGAGTTCTTAGAATGCTGTCGGGATAGTTTCCTTGAACAGCATGTTACGGAACCGACGAGGGAACGAGCTATTTTGGATCTGGTATTGTGTAACGAGGTAGGTAGAATTAAGGAACTTATTGTGAAGGACCCTCTTGGGTCTAGTGACCACAATATGGTCGAATTTCTGATTCAGATGGAAGAGGAGAAAGTTTGGTCCCAAACCAGTGTCCTCTGTTTGAACAGAGGGAAATATGATAGGATGAGGGATGAATTGGCTAAGGTAGACTGGGAGAGCAGGCTGGCAGGTAGGATAGCTGAGGAACAGTGGAGGATTTTTAAGGAGATCCTTTTCAGTTCTCAGCAAAAATATATTCCAGCAAAAAACAAGGATTGTAAGAAAAGGGAGAACCAGCCGTGGATAACGAAGGAAATAAAGGAGAGTATTAAAATAAAAATAGCTGCGTACAGAGTGGCCAAAAATAGTGGAGAAACAAGTGATTGGGAAAAATTTAAGAAACAACAAAGAGAGACTAAGAAAGCGATAAAGGAAGGATAGACTATGAAGCTAGGCTAGCAATTAATATAAAAAATGATAGTAAAAGTTTTTATAAATATATAAAAAGGAATAGAGTGGCTAGAGTGAATGTTGGACCCTTGGAGGACGAGAGGGGGGAGTTAATAGTGGGAAATGAGGATATGGCTGAGTCTTTAAATACGTTTTTTGTGTCGGTCTTCACGGTGGAGGACACAAATAGTTTGCCAAATATTAACGATAGAGGGTTGGCAGCAGGAGAAATACTTAATACAATTAATGTTACCAGAGAGGCAGTGCTGGGTAGACTAATGGGACTGAAGGTGGACAAGTCCCCGGGTCCGGATGGAATGCATCCCAGGGTATTGAAAGAAATGTCAGAGGTAATAGTGGATGCGTTAGTGATTATTTATCAAAACTCGTTGCATTCTGGGGTAGTGCCGGTTGATTGGAAAACGGCTAATGTTACGCCGCTGTTTAAAAAAGGAAGGAGACAAAAGGCGGGTAACTATAGGCCGGTCAGCTTAACGTCTGTAGTAGGGAAAATGCTGGAATCCATTATTAAAGAGGAGATAGCAGGGCATCTGGATAGAAATGGTTCGATCAATCAGACGCAGCATGGATTCATGAGGGGAAAGTCGTGCTTGACGAACATGTTGGATTTTTATGAAGATGTGACTAGGGCGGTTGATGGAGGAGAACCGGTGGATGCGGTGTTTTTGGATTTCCAAAAGGCGTTTGATAAGGTGCCCCATAAAAGGCTGCTGAAGAAGATTAGGGCACACGGAGTTGGGGGTAGTGTGTTAAAGTGGATTGGGTTCTGGCTATCCGACAGGAAGCAAAGAGTCGGAATAAATGGGTGTTTTTCCGGTTGGAGGAAGGTAACTAGTGGCGTGCCGCAGGGATCGGTACTCGGGCCGCAACTATTTACCATTTATATAGATGATCTGGAGGAGGGGACGGAGTGTAGGGTAACAAAGTTTGCAGACGACACAAAGATAAGTGGAAAAGTGAATCGTGTGGAGGACGGAGAAGATCTGCAGAGAGATTTGGACAGGCTGAGTGAGTGGGCGAGGATATGGCAAATGGAGTATAACGTTGATAAATGCGAGGTTATACACTTTGGAGGAAATAATAACAAATGGGATTACTATCTCAATGGAAACAAATTAAAACATGCTACCGTGCAAAGGGACCTGGGGGTCCTTGTGCATGAGACGCAAAAGCCCAGTCTGCAGGTACAACAGGTGATCAAGAAGGCAAATGGGATGTTGGCCTATATTGCGAGGGGGATAGAATATAAAAGCAGGGATGTCTTGATGCACCTGTACAGGGCATTGGTGAGGCCGCAGCTGGAATACTGTGTGCAGTATTGGTCCCCTTATATGAGGAAGGATATATTGGCCTTGGAGGGAGTGCAGAGAAGGTTCACCAGGTTGATACCGGAGATGAGGGGTTTGGATTATGAGGAGAGGCTGAGGAGATTGGGTTTGTACTCGTTGGAGTTTAGAAGGATGAGGGGGGATCTTATGGAGACTTATAAGATAATGCGGGGGCTGGATAGGGTGGAGGCGGAGAGATTCTTTCCACTTAGTAAGGAAGTTAAAACTAGAGGACACAGCCTCAAAATAAAGGGGGGTCGGTTTAAGACAGAGTTGAGGAGGAACTTCTTCTCCAGAGGGTGGTGAATCTCTGGAATTCTCTGCACACTGAGGTGGTGGAGGCTACCTCGCTGAATATGTTTAAAGCGCGGATGGATGGATTCCTGATCGGTAAGGGAATTAAGGGTTATGGGGATCAGGCGGGTAAGTGGTACTGATCCACGTCAGATCAGCCATGATCTTATTGAATGGCGGGGCAGGCTCGAGGGGCTAGATGGCCTACTCCTGCTCCTATTTCTTATGTTCTTATGTTCTTATATCCCTCCATTCCCAGACTGCTCATGTGACTATCCAGGTAAGTCGACACAGACACGGGGAGAACTTGCAGACTCCGCACAGACAGTGACCCAAGCCGGGAATTGAACCTGGGTCTCTGGCGCTGTGAGACAGCAGTGCTAACCACTGTGCCGCCGTGAAATTTCTTCACCCAGAGGGTGGTGAATGTGTGGTATTCATTCGCACAGAAAGTAGTTGAAGCCAAAATGTTGTCTGATTTCAAGAAGAAATTAGATATAGCTCTTGGGGTTAAAAGGATCAAAGGATATGGGAGGAAGGGGGGAATCAGGATATCGAATTCGATGATCAGCCATGATCAAAATGAATGACGGAGCAGACTTAAAGGGCCGAATGGCCTCCTCCTGCTTCTAGTTTCTATGTTACACATGCACACACACATGAACAGAGACAAGTATACACACTGGCTCATAAGGACGCATGAATATATACAAACAGGCGCACATAGTGGCATGTATATACACAGGTACGCATATACATACACACAGGCATGTACAGAGGCACGTTTACATGCAGGCAGAGACACAAAGGCACACATACAGACACACGCGGAGGCATGCATATACACACATGTACACATACATAAAACACACAGGTGCAGGCACTGACACAGGCACTGATGCTTGGACAAGGATCAATACAGATTGAGGATGGGTCTCCCAAACTACCACCCCATTGGTGACTGGACGCCTGCACTCACTTCCCATGCTCCCATCCTGAGGAAAGCTGCTAGCAAGAGGAACATTCCCCCCATTGTTCTCTGTGCAGAAGGATGGAGTCTCTGGGAACTTTAACCAATGTGTCCCACAAGGACAAAAACAGAAAATGCTGGAAAATCTCAACAGGTCTGACAGCATCTGTGGGGAGAGAACAGAGCAAGCGTTGAGTCTGGATGACCCTTCATTCAGCTCTGACAAAGGGTCATCCAGATTTGAAACGTTGGCTCTATTCTCTCTCCACAGATGCTGTCAGACCTGCTGAGGTTTTCCAGCAGTTTCTGTTTTTGTTTCAGATTCCAGCATCTGCAGTATTTTGCTTTTACCTTCGTGTCCCACAAGGATCCGTATTGGTGTCTCAATTCTTCACATTATTTATTAACGATTTGGAAAATAGCATAGAAAGTCATCTATTCAAATTTGCTGATGGCACAATGTTAGGCAGCATTGTGGATGGTGTGGGTGATGGCATAAAATTGCAAAGGGATTTTCATAGACTCAGTGAATGGGCAAGGATTGGAGAAGAAGGACGCAGAGATTATGCTGCAGCTGCACAAAACCCTGGTTAGACCCCACTCGGAGTCACTGAGAGCAGATCTGGGAGCTCGATATATACCTACATAGGGTATTTGATTTGATTTATTATTGTCGCATATATTAACATACAGTGAAAAGTATTGTTTCTTGTACGTGATACAGACAAAGCATACCTTTCATAGAGAAGGAAAGGAGTGTGTGTAGCATTACAATCATAGCTAGTAAAGAAAGATCAACTTAACGCAAGGTAAGGTTAGGGCGGCACGGTAGCACAGTGGTTAGCACTGCTGCTTCACAGCTCCAGGGTCCCGGGTTCGATTCCCGGCTCGGGTCACTGTCTGTGTGGAGTTTGCACATTCTCCTCGTGTCTGCGTGGGTTTCCTCCGGGTGCTCCGGTTTCCTCCCACAGTCCAAAGATGTGCGGATTAGGTTGATTGGCCATGCTAAAATTGCCCCTTAGTGTCCTGAGATGCGTAGGTTAGAGGGGTTAGTGGGTAAAATGTGTAGGGATATGGCCTGGGTGGGATTGTGGTCGGTGCAGACTCAATGGGCCGAATGGCCTCCTTCTGCACTGTAGGGTTTCTATGAAGTCCATTCAACAGTCTGACAGCAGCAGGGAAGAAGCTGTTCTTGAGTCGGTTGGTACGTGACCTCAGACTTTTGTATCTTTTTCCCGACGGAAGAATGGCCTTGGAGGGAGTGCAGCATAGGATTACCGGAATGGTACCTGGGCTTCAGGGGTTTAATTCTGAGGAGAGATGACACAAATCAGACCTATTTTCTTAACCTTCTATTTAGAAGGTTAAGGGGTGATCTGATCAAAATCTCAACAGATATTAACAGTAAAGGCAGAGTAGATAAAGATAAACTATTTCCACTGGAACTAGGGGACATTGTTCGGGCCAGAGTGTTCAGGAGAGATGTTGGGAAGCACTTCCCACACAAAGGGTGCAAGAGGTTTGGAACAGTCTTCCACAAACAGCAGCTGACGCAAGATCAATTGTTATCTTTAAATCTGAGATAGATACATTTTGGTTAAGAAAGGTATGAAGGATATGGGCCAAAGGCATGTGGAGTTAGGCCACAGATCAGCCATGATCTCACTGAATGGCAGAATAGGATTGAGGGGCTGAATGGCCTGTTCTTATGTTCCTAATGTGAACATGATTGTGTGTGAATGCACAGTGTGAATGTGGTGAGGACAGCACCAGTGATTGTGCAATGACTGGGAGAGGAATGTGTGGAATCAGGAGCCAGAGCAGGTTTGATGTGTGGCTGAATGGAGTCAGTGCATCATCCTGAGGAACAGGGGGGGAAAGGAAAAGAAACACAAAACTAAGTCATAGCCATTTGATAATCCTGCCCCACACAACAACCTGGTGAAAGAGTACAGTAACCTTGGGATCGTTCTGGTTGATGATGACTGCAAGGACCAGTCCATCCCTGGAGAAAGCTGCCAGCAAGGCTCCTCTCGACTTCACCGCAACACAGCCAGGGATCAGAGCTCCTAACCAATGGCTCTGTGTCACCCATTGGGCACAGAATGGCACAGCTCTGCAAGGAAAGGCTCGGTCGTGAACATGAAGAATAAACACCATTACAATCACATCTCTCAAAACTCCATTATTCCTTTACAGAATGGATGGACACTTGGATGCTAACCTGAGATTTCTTTTACAGAGGTCATAAGTCGCTTTGGAACTGTCACAAAGCAGGCCTCCTCCAAGATTATTTTATTCCTTCACAGGATGTGGGTGTCGCTGGCTGCCCATCCCCATTTGCGCTTCAGAGGGCATTTAAGAATTAATCACATTGCTGTGGATCTGGAGTCACATGTAAGGGTAAGGACGGCAGATTTCCTTCCCTAAAGAACATTAGTGACCAGATGGGTTTTTCCGACAATCGACAATGGGTTCATGGTCATCAGTAGATTCTGAATTCCAGATTTTTATTAAATTCAATTTTCACCATCTGCCGTGGTGGGATTCGAACCCGGGTCCCCAGAGCATTACCCTGAGTCTCTGGATTACCAGCCCAGTGACAACACCACTGTGTCATTGCCTCCTCCTGGCTCTGATGGTACTCTGGCTGGCTGTTTTAACTCCAATCTCTTTAATTGATGGGGGAAATATTGAACAGGATGGTTGGTGACTTGCTCAAAATCACAGAAGTTGGCGAAAAACCTGACATTGCGAACCTGCAGGTTTGGAAGGCAGGATTGCTGGGGAACAAGCTGAGGAAGGAAAGCTCCCAAACTGGCTCTCTCCCTCTCTGCCTTGCATAAAATGGTGTGTGGCTATCAACACAGAGCCAGAGAACCCTCGCCTGAGCAGAACTGCTCTGCATTGGATCGGCAAAACTGAGAGCAGTTCGTGAGTCTCCAGTTGCGCACCAAAACCAACGGATGGGAGCCACGCCAGGCCAACAGCAACGGGATTCGGCAAACTTTATCCTTTATTTCATAATGCCCATCTTCTAAACCCCAACTCTGCAGAGACACTCTATTCCTCAGTTTCTGTATGTGTGCATGCGAGCGTGTATGCGTGAGTGTATGCATGGATGTGCGTGTTATGTGTGTGAGTATGTTTGAGAGCGTGAGACTGGGCGCGGGGGAGGGCGGTCGCGGGGGCGGAGCGGTCGTGGGGCGGGGCGGGCGCAGGGCGGGCGCGGGGGAGGGCGGGTGGAGGGGCAGGGCGGGCGCGGGGGAGGGCGGGCGCGGGGGAGGGCGGGCGCGGGGGAGGGCGGGCGCGGGGGAGGGCGGGCGCGGGGGAGGGCGGGTGGAGGGGAGGGCGCGCGCGGGGGAGGGCGGGCGCGGGGGAGGGCGGGCGCGGGGGAGGGCGGGCGCGGGGGAGGGCGGGCGCGGGGGAGGGCGGGCGCGGGGGAGGGCGGGCGCGGGCGGGCGCGGGGGAGGGCGGGCGCGGGGGAGGGCGGGCGCGGGCGCGAGAGAGTGTGAGCGTGAGAGTGTGTGTGAGTGAGAGAGTGTGAGCGTGAGAGAGTGAGGGAGTGTGAGAGAGTGAGGGAGCGTGAGAGAGTGAGGGAGCATGAGAGAGTGTGAGCATGAGAGTGTGAGCGTGAGAGAGTGAGCGCGTGAGAGAATCAGGGAGCGTGTGCGAGAGAGAGCGTGTGCGTGAGAGAGTGTGAGCGTGAGAGAGTGAGAGAGTGTGAGTGTGAGAGAGTGAGGGAACGTGAGCGTGAGGGTGTGAGGGAGCGTGAGAGAGTGTGATTGTGAGAGTGAGCATGTGAGTGTGAGCATGAGAGAGTGTGAGCGTGAGCGTGAGAGTGAGAGTGTGAGAGTGTAAGAGCGTGAGAGACTGTGAGCGTGAGAGTGTGTGAGCGTGAGAGAGTGAGGGAGCGTGAGAGTGTGAGCGTGAAAGAGAGTGAGTGTGAGCGTGAGAGAGTGTGAGCGTGAGAGTGTGTGAGCGTGAGAGAGTGTGAGCATGAGTGTGAGCGTGAGAGAGTGAGAGAGTGTGAGTGTGAGAGAGTGAGGGAGCGTGAGCGTGAGGGTGTGAGGGAGCGTGAGAGAGTGTGATTGTGAGAGTGAGCATGTGAGTGTGAGCATGAGAGAGCGTGAGAGTGAGAGTGTGAGAGTGTAAGAGCGTGAGAGAGTGTGAGCGTGAGAGTGTGTGAGCGTGAGAGAGTGAGGGAGCGTGAGAGTGTGAGCGTGAAAGAGAGTGAGTGTGAGCGTGAGAGAGTGTGAGCGTGAGTGTGTGTGAGCGTGAGAGAGTGAGAGAGTTTGAGAGAGTGTGAGTGTGAGAGAGTGAGTGTGAGAGAGTGAGCATGAGAGTGTGAGCATGAGAGTGAGTGTGTGAGCGTGAGAGTGAGAGCGTGAGTGTGAGAGTGTGTGAGCGTGAGTGTGAGCGTGAGAGAGTGAGTGTGAGTATGAGAGCGTGAGAGTGAGGGTGAGTGTGAGCGTGAGAGTGAGCGTGTGAGTGTGTGAGCCTGAGAGAATGAGGGAACATGAGCGTGAGAGAGTGAGAGTGTGAGCATGAGAGTGTGAGTGTGAGAGAGTGTGAGAGAGTGTGAGCGTGAGAGAGTGTGAGCGTGAGAGAGTGTGAGCGTGAGAGAGTGTGAGTGTGAAAGAGTGAGGGAGCCTGAGCATGAGAGAGTGAGGGAGCGTGAGAGAGTGTGAGCATGAGAGTGAGAGAGTGAGAGAGAGTGAGTGTGAGAGTGTGAGAGAATGAGGGAGCGTGTGCGTGAGAGAGCGAGAGAGTGTGAGTGTGAGAGAGTGAGGGAGCGTGAGAGTGTGAGAGAGTGTGAGAGTGAGCGTGTGAGTGTGAGCATGAGAGTATGAGCGTGAGAGCGAGTGAGTGTGAGCGTGAGAGAGTGTGAGCATGAGAGTGTGTGAGCATGAGCGAGTGAGGGAGCGTGAAAGAATTGTGAGCGTGAGAGAGTGAGGAAGTGTGAGAGTGTGAGAGAGTGTGAGCATGAGTGTGTGAGCATGAGTGTGTGAGCGCGAGAGAGTGTGAGCGCGAGAGTGTGAGCGCGCGAGAGTGTGAGCGCGAGAGAGTGTGAGCGCAAGAGTGTGAGTGTGAAAGAGTGTGAGTGTGAGAGAGTGTGAGCGTGAGAGAGTGTGAGCGTGAGAGAGTGTGAGCGTGAGAGTGTGAGCATGAGTGTGTGAGCATGAGTGTGTGAGCGCGAGAGAGTGTGAGCGCGAGAGTGTGAGCGCGCGAGAGTGTGAGCGCGAGAGAGTGTGAGCGCAAGAGTGTGAGTGTGAAAGAGTGTGAGTGTGAGAGAGTGTGAGCGTGAGAGAGTGTGAGCGTGAGAGAGTGTGAGCGTGAGAGAGTGTGAGCGTGAGAGTGTGAGCATGAGTGTGTGAGCATGAGAGTGTGAGCGCGAGAGAGTGTGAGCGTGAGAGAGTGTGAGCGTGAGAGAGTGTGAGCGTGAGAGAGTGTGAGCGTGAGAGAGTGTGAGCGTGAGAGAGTGAGAGCATGAGAGAGTGCGCATGAGAGTGTGTGAGCGTGAGAGTGAGAAAATGTGAGCTTGAGAGTGTGAGCGTGAGAGTGTGAGCGTGAGAGAGTGTGAGCGTGAGAGTGTGAGAGCGTGAGAGAGTGAGAGAGTGTGAGCGTGAGAGAGTGTGAGCATGAGAGAGTGAGGGAGGGAGAGTGAGCGTGAGAGAGTGAGTGTGAGAGAGTGAAGGAGCGCGAGTGTGAGCGTGAGGGAGTGTGAGCGTGAGAGTGAAGGAGCGTGAGAGAGTAAGAGTGCGAGGGAGCGTGAGAGAGTGAGAGTGGGAGAGCGTGAGAGAGTGTGAGCGTGAGAGAGAGTAAGCGTGATAGAGTGTGAGCGTGAGAGAGTGTGAGCATGAGAGAATGTGAGCGTGAGAGAGTGTGAGCGTGAGAGAGTGAGGGAGCATGAGAGAATGAGGGAGCGTGAGAGAGTGAGGGAGCGTGAGAGAGTGAGGGAGCGTGAGAGAGAGTGAGGGAGCGTGAGAGAGAGTGAGGGAGCGTGAGAGAGAGTGAGGGGGCGTGAGAGAGGGCGAGGGAGCGTGAGAGAGGGCGAGGGAGCGTGAGAGAGGGTGAGAGAGCGTGAGAGGGTGTGTGCATGCAGTTATCTTCCCAATTACAATTGTGTTAACCAATCCTAGCAAGTTGCTGCAGAAATTCCTGTTTTATAATGAACAATCATTCTGATTTGATTGGAAGAAACCTGGTTCAAGTCTATTTTATTCTGTACAAAAGGTAAACAATTGGCCATTTTGGTGAGTAAATTAAACAATGAAATTAATGTTACAATTAGTTGAATAGTGAGGCGAGATAATACATGTAGTCCTCCCATCCAGCTGTAAGAGCACAGACCATACAGTGATACACACACACACTGACGCGCACACACGGACGCACACACGCTGACTTACACATGCGTACACACATGCACATTCATGCTGATGTACACACGCTGACGCGCGCACACATGCCCATTCAGTCAAATGTAGATACAAATACAATGCACACAACTTCACATTAACATATACACTAATACATTGACAGTAATGTACACACATTGACATGTATAAAAGCAAATTCTCACAATGTTTACATGAGCACCCATCCATATGAATACCGACTCACTGATACATACACATGAACACATACGTATACTCCTTACTGGGCCACTAGTGCTTGAGTAGAGGATTGGCTGACTGGCAGAATAAGAAGTTTAACAACACCAGGCTAAAGTCCAACAGGTTTATTTGGTAGCAAAAGCCACAATAAACCTGTTGGACTTTAACCTGGTGTTGTTAAACTTCTTACTGTGTTTACCCCAGTCCAACGCCGGCATCTCCACATCATGACTGGCAGAAGGCAGAGAGTGGGGATAAAGGGGTCTTTCTCAGGATGGCAGTCGGTGACTAGTGGTGTGCCTCAGGGGTCGGTGCTGGGACCACAACTTTTCACAATATACATTAACGATTTGGAGGAAGGAACTGAAGGCACTGTTGCTAAGTTTGCAGATGATGCAAAGATATGTAGAAGTAGAACAGTAGAACAGTACAGCACAGAACAGGCCCTTCGGCCCACGATGTTGTGCCGAGCTTTATCTGAAACCAAGATCAAGCTATCCCACTCCCTATCATTCTGGTGTGCTCCATGTGCCTATCCAATAACCGCTTAAATGTTTCTAAAGTGTCTGACTCCACTATCACTGCAGGCAGTCCATTCCACACCCCAACCACTCTCTGCGTAAAGAACCTACCTCTGATATCCTTCCTATATCTCCCACCACGAACCCTATAGTTATGTAGAGGGACAGGTAGTATTGAGGAAGCAGGGGGGCTGCAGAAGGACTTGGACAGGTTAGGAGAGTGGGCAAAGAAGTGGCAGATGGAATACAATGTGGAAAAGTGTGAGGTTGTGCACTTTGGAAGGAGGATTGGAGGCATAGACTATTTTCTAAATGGGAAATTGCTTAGGAAATCAGAAACACAAAGGGACTTGGGAATCATTGTTCAAGATTCTCTTAAGGTTAACGTGCAGGTTCAGTCGGCAGTTAGGACGGCAAATGCAATGTTAGCATTCATGTCGAGAGGGCTAGAATACAAGAGCAGGGATGTGCTTCTGAAGCTGTATAAGGCTCTGGTCAGACCCCATTTGGAGTATTGTGAGCAGTTTTGGGCCCCATAACTGAGGAAGGATGTGCTGGCCTTGGAAAGGGTCCAGAGGAGATTCACAAGAATGATCCCTGGAATAAAGAGCTTGTCGTATGAGGAACTGCTGAGGACTCTGGGTCTGTACTCGTTGGAGTTTAAAAGGATGAGGGGGGATGTTATTGAAACTAACAGGATACTCCGATGCCTGGATAGAGTGGACATGGAAAGCATGTTTCCACTCGTAGGAAAAACTAGAACCAGAGGCACAACCTCAGGCTGAAGGGACGATCCTTTAAAACAGAGATGAGGAGGAATTTCTTCAGCCAGAGAGTGGTGAATCTGTGGAACTCTTTGCCGCAGAAGGCTGTGGAGGCCGGGTCATTGAGTGTCTTTAAGACAGAGATAGATAGGTTCTTGATTAATAAGGGGATCAGGGGTTATGGGGAAAAAGCAGGAGAATGGGGATGAGAAAAATATCAGCCATGATTGAATAGCGGAGCAGATTCGATGGGCCGAGTGGCCTAATTCTGCTCCTACGTCTTATGGTTTGATGACACAGAGGGCAAGTCTTACCTGGTGCAGAGTTCCACCTGCTCAAACCACTTCAGCCTGAGTGTAGTCAGTACCAAAGCCTCTCCACAGGTAAATACAAAGGAGCAGAAACAGCAGTCCCCCAGCACCTGCACACAAACACACAGATAGCAGTGGATCATTGCAGAATCATTGCTCAGAGTCACTGTGGAGTAAAAACCCTTTGCGCTTATAGAAGCACCATTGGCACACTCTCCCTCTCGTCATGGGTCTTGTGATGGACAGTGAGATATAGATTGAAATATCCCTAGGGTAAGGGGATTGGATGGGGAGGAGTTCGTTAGGTGTGTTCAGGAGGGTTTCCTGACACAGCATGTGGACAAGCCTACAAGAGGAGAGGCTGTACTTGATCTGATACTGACCAATGAACCTGGACAGGTGTCAGATCTCTCAGTGGGAGAGCATCTTGGGGATAGCGATCATAACTCTATCTCCTTTATGCTTGCATTGGAAAAAGAGAGGATCAGGCAAGCTAGGAAGCGTTTATATGGAGTAAGGGGAAATATGAAGACATAAGGCAGCAAATTAGAGGAGTAAATTGAAAGGAGGTATTCTTGGGGAAATGTACTGAAGAGAGGTGGCAGGTTTTCAAGGAATGTCTGTCTAGAGTTCTACAGGACAACGTTCCGAGCAGACAGGGAGGAGTTGGTCGGTTAAAGGAACCGTGGTGCACGAAAGCTGTGCGGGACCTAGTCGAGAAGAAAAGGAAAGCGTACAAAAGGTTCAGAGAGCTTGGCAAAGATAGGGATCTAGATGAGTATACGGCTTGTAGGAAGGGACTAAAGAAGGAAATTAGGAGAGCCAGAAGGGGTCACGAGAAGACCTTGGCAGGTAGGATTAAGGAAAACCCTAAGGCGTTCTATAAATATGTGAAGAGTAAAAGGATGAGACGTGAAGGAATAGGGCCCATAAAAGGTGAAGGTGGGAAAATCTGTACGGAACCAGTAGAAATGGCAGAGGTGCTTAATGAGTATTTTGCCTCGGTTTTCACAGAGGAGAAGGACCTGGGTGGATGTACTGCGGGCTTGCGGTGGACTGAAAAGATTGAGTATGTGGACTTTAAGAAAGAGGTTGTGCTGGAATCTTTGAATGGCATCAAGATAGATAAGTCGCCAGGTCCGGATGGGTTACTCTAGGTTACTGTGGGAGGCGAGGGAAGAGATTACAGAGCCTCTGGCGATGATCTTTGCGCCGTCGATGGAGACGGGGGAGGTGCTGGAGGATTGGAGGATTGCGGATGTGGTTCCTATTTTCAAGAAGGGGAATAGGGATAGCCCAAGAAATTACCGACCGGTGAGTCTAACCTCAGTGGTTGGTAAGCTGAGGGAGAAGATCCTGAGGGACAAGATTTATGAGCATTTAGAGAGGTTTAGTATGCTCAAGAATACTCAGCATGGCTTTGTCAAAGGCAGATCGTGCCTTACGAGCCTGGTGGAGTTCTTCGAAAATGTGACTAAACACATTGACGAAGGGAAAGCGGGAGATGTGGTTTATATGGATTTTAGCAAGGCGTTCGATAAGGTCCCCCATGCAAGGCTTCTCGAAAAAGTGAGAGGGCATGGGATCCAAGGGGCTGCTGCCCTGTGGATCCAGAACTGGCTTGCCCAAAGGAGGCAGAGAATGGGTATAGATGGGTCTTTTTCTAAATGGAGGTCGGTCACCAGTGGTGTGCCCCAGTAATCTGTTCTGGGACCCTTGCTGTTTGTCATTTTCATAAATGACCTGGATGAGGAAGTGGAGGGATGGGTTGGTAAGTTTGCCGACGACACGAAGGTTGGTGGGGTTGTGGATAGTCTGGAGGGATGTCAGAAGTTACAGAGGGACATAGATAGGATGCAAGACTGGGCGGAGAAGTGACAGATGGACTTCAACCCAGATAAATGCGTAGTGGTCCATTTTGGCAGGTCAAATGGGATGAAGGTGTACAATATAAAGGGAAAGGCTCTTAGTATGGTGGAGGATCAGAAGGACCTTGGGGTCCGGGTCCATAGGACTCTAAAATCGGCCCTGCAGGTGGAGGAGGTGGTTAAGAAGGCGTATGGTGTGCTGGCCTTTATCAATCGAGGGATTGAGTTTAGGAGTCCGGGGATAATGATGCAGCTATATAAGACCCTCGTCAGACCCCACTTGGAGTACTGTGCTCAGTTCTGGTCGCCTCATTACAGAAAGGATGTGGAAAAGATTGAACGGGTGCAGAGGAGATTTACAAGGATGTTGCCTGGATTAAGTGGCATGCCTTATGAGGATAGGCTGAGAGAGCTCGGTCTTTTCTCCTTGGAGAGACGTAGGATGAGAGGAGACCTAATAGAGGTATATAAGATGTTGAGGGGCATAGATTGGGTGGACTCTCGGAGGCTTTTTCCCAGGGTGGAAATGGCTGCTACGAGAGGACACAGGTTTAAGCTGCTGGGGGGTAGGTACAGGGGAAATGTTAGGGGGAAGTTTTTCACACAGAGGGTGGTGGGCGAGTGGAATTGGCTGCCGTCAGTGGTGGTGGAGGCAAACTCAATGGGGTCTTTTAAGAGACTCCTGGATGAGTACATGGGGCTTAATAGGATGGAGGGTAATAGGTAGGCCTAAAAGGTAGGGATATGTTCGGCACAACTTGTGGGGCCGAAGGGCCTGTTTTGTGCTGTAGTTTTTCTATGTTTCTATGTGGCACATTGCAAGTCTTCGCATCTTCAACTCTGTGGAGTGTCATGTCTGTTCACTTCCTGATGGGAGAGAATCTCTCTGCTACAGAGGATCAAATCCCTACAGTGCAGGAGGAGGCCATTTGGCCCATCGAGTCTGCACCAACCATGCTCCCACCCAGGCCCTATCCCCATAACCCCATGAGTGAGAGATATAGGACAGATGTTAGAGGTAGGTTCTTTACTCAGAGAGTAGTAAGGGCAGGAATGCCCTGCCTGCAGCAGTAGTGGACTCGTCAACATTAAGAGCATTCAAATGGTTATTGGATAAATATATGGATGATATTGGAATAGTGTAGGTTAGAGGGGCTTTAGATTGGTTTCACAGGTCGGCACAACATCGAGGGCCGAAGGGCCTGTACTGCGCTGTAATGTTCTATGTTCTATGCATTTACCCTAGCTAGTCCCCTGATACGAAGGGTCAATTTAGCATGGCCAATCCGCCTAACCCGCACATCTTTGGACTGTGGGAGGAAACCGGAGCACCGGAGGAAACCCATGCAGACACGGGGAGAACGTGCAGACTCCACACAGACAATGACCCAAGGCGGGAGTCGAACCCGGGTCCCTGGGGCTGTGAGGAGCAGAGCTAAGCACTGTGCCACCCCGACCACTACCGTCTAGAAGGACAGGAGCAGCAGATACCTGGGAACACCATCACCCGGAACTTCCCCTCCAAGTCACTCACCGTCCTGACTTGGAAATATATCGCCGTTTCTTCACTGTCGCTGGGTCAGAATCCTGGACATCCCTCCCTAACAGCATGGTGGGTGTACCTACACCACGTGGGCTGCAGCGATTCAAGAAGGCAGCTCACCCCATCATTTCCCTCTGGGCAATTGGTGTTGGACAATGAATGCTGACCCAGTCAGTGAAAGCCACATCCCGTGACTGAATAAAAAGAGCTCATTTCTCCTTGTTTTGAACCTTTCTGCCCTGTCGGGATTCTATGGGGGTCCACAGTCCCAGAGTCGATGTTGAGGACTCCCAGGGCAACTCCCTCCCAACTGTGGACCACTGTGCCGCCACCTCTGCTGGGTCTGTCCTGCTGGTGGGACAGGACATACCCAGAGATAGTGATGGTGGCGTCTGGGACATTATCTATAAGATGCCATTCCATGAGCGCAATGATGTCAGGCTGTTGCGTGACTGGTCTGTGAGACAGCTCTCCCAATCTCGGCACAAGCCCCCAGATGATGGTATCGAGGATTTGTTTTGCAGGGTTGGCAGGGCTGGGTCCAGCAGTGTGGCCTGGCTTGGTGCCAGGAATAGACCCATTCTGACAACTCATTGGCACCTGTTAAATTCCACCTATGATGAGGAGACGCCTGTTGCAGGGAGAAGTGTGATATCGAATGGTTTATTGGGCAATGCCAGGTTTTCCACACAAGCCAACATTAGATCTTGAAAGGAATGCGCCTGAACCAGGTGGAAATTCAGAGAAACCTGCTCCTCTCTCACTCCAGAAACTAAAACCCGAAGTTGGGAATGCACAATCCATCTAGCTCAGCGTCACTCCCAGCAGAATCCGTCTAGCTCAGCGTCACTCCCAGCAGAATCCATCTAGCTCAGCGTCACTCCCAGCAGAATCCGTCTCACTCAGCGTCACTCCCGGCAGAATCCGTCTCGCTCAGCGTCACTCCCGGCAGAATCCGTCTTGCTCAGCGTCACTCCCAGCAGAATCCGTCTCGCTCAGCGTCACTCCCAGCAGAATTTGTCTCGCTCAGCGTCACTCCCAGCAGAATCTGTCTCACTCAACGTCACTCCCAGCAGAATCCGGCTTTCTCAGTGTCA
This sequence comes from Mustelus asterias, assembly GCF_964213995.1. Lineage (NCBI taxonomy): Eukaryota > Metazoa > Chordata > Chondrichthyes > Carcharhiniformes > Triakidae > Mustelus > Mustelus asterias. The sequence continues at coordinate 59,536 of NW_027591517.1, read as the reverse complement.
CTCCCACCAGAATATGTCTCGCTCAGCATCACTCCCAGCAGAATCTGTCTCACTCAGCGTCACTCCCAGCAGAATCTGTCTCGCTCAGCGTCACTCCCAGCAGAATCTGTCTCGCTCAGCGTCACTCCCAGCAGAATCCGGCTCGCTCAGTGTCACACCCAGCAGAATCCCTCTCGCTCAGTGTCACTCCCAACAGAATCCCTCTCGTTCAGTGTCGCTCCCAGCAGAATCTGTCTCGCTCAGCGTCACTCCCAGCAGAATCTGTCTCGCTCAGTGCCATTCCCAGCAGAATCTGTCTTGGTCAGCGTCACCCCCAGCAGAATCTGTCTCGGTCAGCGTCACTCCCAGCAGAATCTGTCTCGCTCAGTGCCATTCCCAGCAGAATCTGTCTTGGTCAGCGTCACTCCCAGCAGAATCTGTCTCGGTCAGCGTCACTCGCAACAGAATCTATCTTGCTCAGCGTCACTCCCAGCAAACTCTGTCTCTCTCAGCGGCACTGCCAGCAGAATCTGTCTCGCTCAGTGCCAGTCCCAGCAGAATCTGCGTCGCTCAGCACCAGTCCCAGTAGAATCTGTCTCGCTCAGCACCAGTCCCAGCAGAATCTGTCTCGGTCAGTGCCACTCCCAGCCGAATCTGTCTCGCTCAGTGCCAGCCCCAGCAGAATCAGTCTCGCTCAGTGCCAGCAGAATCTGTCTCGCTCAGTGCCAGTTCCAGCAGAATGTCTCGCTCAGTGCCAGTCCCAACAGAATCTGTCTCGCTCAGTGCCACTCCCAGCAGAATCTGGCTCGCTCAGCGCCCGTCCCAGCAGAATCTGTCTCGCACAGTGCCAGTCCCAGCAGAATCTGTCTCGGTCAGTGTCACGCCCAGCAGAATCTGTCTCGCTTAGTGCCAGTCCCAGCAGAATCTGTCTCGCTCAATGCCAGTCCCAGCAGAATCTGTCTCACTCAGTGCCAGTCCCAGCAGAATCTGTCTCACTCAGCATCACTCCCAGCAGAATCCGTCCCGCTGTGTCACTCACAGCAGAATCTGTCTTGCTCAGCTTCACGCCCAGCAGAATCTGTCTCGCTCAGTGCCACTCCCAGCAGAATCTGTCTCGCTCAGTGCCAGTCCCAGCAGAATCTGTCTCACTCAGCATCACTCCCAGCAGAATCCGTCTCGCTCAGTGTCACTCACAGCAGAATCTGTCTCACTCAGCTTCACTCCCAGCAGAATCTGTCTCGCTCAGCATCACTCCCAGCAGAATCTGTCTTGGTCAGCATTACTCCCAGCAGAAGCTGCCTCACTCAGTGTCACTCCCAGCAGAATCTGTCTCACTCAGCGTCACTCACAGCAGAATCTGTCTCACTCAGCATCACTCCCAGCAGAATCTGTCTCGGTCAGTGCCACTCCCTGCAGAATCTGTATCGCTCAGCGTCACTCCCAGTAGAATCTGTCTCGCTCAGCGTCACTCCTAGTAGAATCTGTCTCGCTCAGTGCCACTACCAGCAGAATCTGTCTCAGTCAGTGCTTGTCCCAGCAGAATGTCTTGCTCAGCGTCAGTCCCAGCAGAATCTGTCTCACTCAGAGTCACTCCCAGCAGCATGTTTCAGTCAGCGTCACTATCAGCAAAATCTGTCTCGCTCAGTGCCACTACCAGCAGAATCTGTCAGTCAGTGCTTGTCCCAGCAGAATGTCTTGCTCAGCGTCACTCCCAGCAGAATCTGTCTCGCTCAGTCACTCCCAGCAGAATCTGTCTCACTCAGTGCCACTCCCAGCAGAATCTGTCTCGCTCAGTGCCACTCCCAGCAGAATCTGTCTCGCTCAATGCCACTCCCAGCAGAATCTGTCTCGCTCAGTGCCACTACGAGCAGAATCTGTCTCAGTCAGTGCTTGTCCCAGCAGAATGTCTTGGTCAGCATCACTCCCAGCAGAATCTGTCTCACTCAGCATCACTCCCAGCAGAATCTGTCTCACTCAGCATCACTCCCAGCAGAATCTGTCTCACTCAGCGTCACTCCCAGCAGAATCTGTCTCGGTCAGTGTCACTCCCAGCAAAATGTCTTGTTCAGCATCACTCCCAGCAGAATCTGTGTCGCTCAGAGTCACTCCCAGCAGAATCTGTCTCACTCAGCGTCACTCCCAGCAGAATCTGTCTCACTCAGCGTCATTCCCAGCAGAATCTGTCTCGGTCAGTGTCACTCCCAGCAGAATCTGTCTCGGTCAGTGCCTCTCCCAGCAGAATCCCTCTCGCTCAGTGCCACTCCCTGCAGAATCCATCATTGTCAGCGTTACTCCCAGCAGAATCTGCCTCGCTCAGCGTTAGCCCTAACAGAAACCGTTTCACTCAATGTCACTCCCAACAGAATCCATCTCGCTCAGCTTCACTCCCAGCAGAGTCTGTCTCGGTCAGAATCATTCCCAGCAGAATCCGTCACGCTCAAAGTCACTCCCAGCAGCACCTGTTTCAGTCAGCGTCACTACCAGCAGAATCTGTCTCGCTCAGTGCCACTCCCTGCAGAATCCATCATTGTCAGCGTTACTCCCAGCAGAATCTGCCTCGCTCAGCGTTAGCCCTAACAGAAACCGTTTCACTCAATGTCACTCCCAACAGAATCCATCTCGCTCAGCTTCACTCCCAGCAGAGTCTGTCTCGGTCAGAATCATTCCCAGCAGAATCCGTCACGCTCAAAGTCACTCCCAGCAGCACCTGTTTCAGTCAGCGTCACTACCAGCAGAATCTGTCTCGCTCAGTGCCACTACCAGCAGAATCTGTCTGTCAGTGCTTGTCCCAGCAGAACGTCTTGCTCAGCGTCACTCCCAGCAGAATGTCTCGCTCAGAGTCACTCCCAGCAGAATCTGTCTCACTCAGTGCCACTCCCAGCAGAATGTCTCGCTCAGTGCCACTCCCAGCAGAATCTGTCTCGCTCAGTGCCACTCCCAGCAGAATCTGTCTCAGTCAGTGCTTGTCCCAGCAGAATGTCTTGCTCAGCGTCACTCCCAGCAGAATCTGTCTCACTCAGAGTCACTCCCAGCAGAATCTGTCTCACTCAGCGTCACTCCCAGCAGAATCTGTCTCACTCAGCGTCACTCCCAGCAGAATCTGTCTCGGTGAGTGTCACTCCCAGCAGAATCTGTCTCGGACAGTGTCACTCCCAGCAGAATCTGTCTCGGTCAGTGCCACTCCCAGCAGAATCTGTCTCAGTCAGTGCTTGTCCCAGCAGAATGTCTTGCTCAGCTTCACTCCCAGCAGAATCTGTCTCGCTCAGAGTCACTCCCAGCAGAATCTGTCTCACTCAGCATCACTCCCAGCAGAATCTGTCTCGGTCAGTGTCACTCCCAGCAGAATCTGTCTCGGTCAGTGTCACTCCCAGCAGAATCTGTCTCGGTCAGTGCCACTCCCAGCAGAATCCCTCTCGCTCAGTGCCACTCCCTGCAGAATCTATCATTGTCAGCATTACACCCAGCAGAATCTGCCTCGCTCAGCGTTAGTCCTAACAGAAACCGTTTCACTCAGTGTCACTCCCAACAGAATCCATCTCGCTAGGCTTCACTCCGTCAGAATCATTCCGAGCAGAATCCGTCACGCTCAAAGTCACTCCCAGCAGCATCTGTTTCAGTCAGCATCACTTCCAGCAGAATCAGTCTCGGTCAGTGTCACTTCCAGCAGAATCTGTCTCGGTCAGCGTCACTGCCAGCAGAATCTATCTTTGTCAGCGTTAGTCCCAGCAGAATCTGCCTCACTCAGCGTCACTCCCAACAGAATCCGTCTCACTCAGCGTCACTTCCAGCAGAGTCTGTCTCGGTCAGTGAGACTTCCAGCAGAATCTGTCTCGCTCAGTGTCACTCCCAGCAGAATCTATCTCGCCCAGTGTCACTTCCAGCAGAATCTGTCTCGCTCAGTGTCACTCCCAGCAGAATCTGTCTCACTCAGCGTCACTCCAAGCAGAATCTGTCTCGCTCAGTGTCACTCCCAGCAGAATCTGTCTCAGCCAGCGTCTCTCCCAGCAGAATCTGTCTCAGCCAGCGTCTCTCCCAGCAGAATCTGTCTCAGCCAGCATCTCTCCCAGCAGAATCTGTCTCAGTCAGTGTCCCTCCCAGCAGTGACTGCGGTTCTATAGGATATCACCGTCGTGAATAATATGGGCTTTGGTAGTGTGCTACATAAACACACACTGCCACGCCCAGGAGAACCGGCAGTAAGCTCTACTGTCTGCCTTTTACAATGTGTTTACAGATGGCAATGAACTCACCTCATCAGAGTGAAAGATGGCATCCACGATGCTGTCCTTATCCTCGGCCTGGGGAAGTTTGGCTTGCTCATCCACCATTACCTGGGCCCACCTGCCGCTGAGCTGAGTCCCAGGAACAGTTGTCAAGTCTCGTTTCTCACTGCTTTCCCAGAGGAAGACTGTGCCAGCCAGACTGACCACAAGAACTCTCTTCCCATCTCTCGACACATACAGGAACAGCTTAGTAGCAGACTCTGAGAGAGAGGGAAGAACGGAGACAGACAAGGGTCATAGAATCATACAGGTTTACAGCATGGAAACAGGTCCTTCGGCCCAACTTGTCCATGCCGCCCTTTTTTTTTTAAACCCCTAAGCTAGTCCCAATTGCCCACATTTGGCCCATATCCCTCTATACCCATCTTACCCATGTAACTGTCTAAATGCTTTTTAAAAGACAAAATTGTACCGGCCTCAACTACTGCCTCTGGCAGCTCGTTCCAGACAATCACCACCCTCTGTGTGAAAGAATTGCCCCTCTGGACACTTTTGTATCTCTCCCCTCTCATCTTAAACCTATGCCCTCTAGTTTTAGACTCCCCTACCTTTGGGAAAAGATATTGACTATCTAGCTGATCTGTGCCCCTCATTATTTTATAGACCTCTATAAGATCACCCCTCAGCCTCCTACGCTCCAGAGAAAAAAGTCCCAGTCTATCCAGCCTCTCCTTATAACTCAAACCATCAAGTCCCGGTAGTATCCTAGTAAATCTTTTCTGCACTCTTTCTAGTTTAACAATATGCTTTCTTTTTGGGCGGCACGGTAGCACAGTGGTTAGCACTGCTGCTTCACAGCTCCAGGGACCTGGGTTCGATTCCCGGCTTGGGTCACTGTCTGTGTGGAGTTTGCACATTCTCTTCGTGTCTGCGTGGGTTTCCTCCGGGTGCTCCGGTTTCCTCCCACAGTCCAAAGATGTGCGGGTTAGGTTGATTGGCCATGCTAAAATTGCCCCTTAGTGTCCTGAGATGCGTAGGTTAGAGGGATTAGTGGGTAAAATATGTAGGGATATGGGGGTAGGGCCTGGATGGGAATGTGGTCGGTGCAGACTCGATGGGCCGAATGGCCTCTTTCTGTACTGTAGGGTTTCTATGATATTATATATATAACAGGGTGATCAGAACTGTACACAGTATTCCAAGTGTGGCCTGACCAATGTCTTGTACAACTTCAACAAGACGTCCCAACTCCTGTATTCAATGTTCTGATCAATTAAACCAAGCATGCCGAATGGCTTCTTCAGCACTGGGCTGGGCTGGGCTGAGAGGTGGCAAATGGAGTTTAAGGCGGAAAAGTGTGAGGTGATTCACTTTGGAAGGAGTAACAGGAATACAGAGCACTGGGCTAATGGTAAGATACTTGGTAGTGTGGATGAACAGAGGGATCTGGGTGTCCATGTGCATAGATCCTGAAAGTTGGCACCCAGGTTGATAGGGTTGTTAAGAAGGTGTACGGTGTGTTAGCTTTTATTGGTAGAGGGATTGAGTTTCGGAGCCAGGAGGTCATGTTGCAGCTGTACAAAACTCTGGTGCGGCCGCATTTGGAACATTGCGTACAGTTCTGGTCGCCGTATTATAGGAAGGATGTGGAAGCATTGGAAAGGGTGCAGAGGAGATTTACCAGGATGTTGCCTGGTATGGTTGGAAGGTCTTATGAGGAAAGGCCTTATGAGGAAAGGCTGAGGGACTTGACGCTGTTTTCATTAGAGAGAAGAAGGTTAAGAGGTGACTTAATAGAGGCATACAAGATGATCAGAGGATTAGGTAGGGTGGATAGTGAGAGCCTTTTTCCTCGGATGGTGAGAGCTAGCACAAGGGGACATAGCTTTAAATTGAGGGGTGATAGATATAGGACAGATGTCAGAGGTAGGTTCTTTACTCAGAGAGCAGTAAGGGCGTGGAATGCCCTGCCTGCAGCAGTAGTGGACTCGCCAACATTAAGGGCATTTAAATGGTCATTGGATAAACATATGGATGATATTGGAATAGTGTAGATTAGAGGAGCTTTAGATTAGTTTCACAGGTCGGCACAACATCGAGGGCCGAAGGGCCTGTACTGCGCTGTAATGTTCTATGTTCTATCCACCTGTGACTCCACTTTCAAGGAACTATGAACATGAACCCCTAGATCTCTTTGTTCTGTAACTCTCCCCAACGCCCTACATTAACTGAGTAAGTCCTGCCCTGGTTCAATCTACCAAAATGCATCACCTCGCATTTATCTAAATTAAACTCTGTCTGCCATTCGTCAGCCCACTGGCCCAATTAGAGTCATAGAGGTTGACAGCATGGAAACAGGCCCTTAGGCCCAACTTGTTCATGCCACCCTTATTTTTTTTTAAAACCCTTAAGCTATTGCCCGCATTTGGCCCATATCCCTCTATACCCATCGTACCCATGTGACTATCCAAATGCTTTTTAAAAGACAAAATTGTACCCGCCTCTACTACTACCTCTGGCAGCTTGTTCCAGACACTCACCACCCTCTGTGTGAAAAAATTGCCCCTCTGGACACTTTTGCATCTCTCCCCTCTCACCTTAAACCTATGCCCTCTAGTTTTAGACTCCCCTACCTTTGGGAAAAGATATTGACTATCTAGCTGATCTGTGCCCCTCATTATTTTATAGACCTCTATAAGGTCACCCCTCAGCCTCCTATGCTCCAGAGAAAAAAGTCCCAGTCTATGCAGCCTCTCCTTATAACTCAATCCATCAAGAACCGGTAGCATCCTAGTAAATTGATCAAGATCCCGTTGCAATCCGAGATAACTTTCTTCACTGTCCACTATGCCACCAATCTTGGTGTCATCTGCAAACTTACTAACCATGCCTCCTATATTCTCATCCAAATCATTAATACAAATGACAAATAACAGTGGGCCCAGCACCGCTCCCTGAGGCACACCGCTGGTCACAGGCCTCCAGTTTGAAAAACAACCCTCTACAACCACCCTCTGACTCTGCTCCTACAGTGCCAGGAGAGCCGGGGCTAGTTCATACTCGGTTACTAGCTGAACACCCACAATCTGCCTACAGAGGAGAGCGGAGGCCCGGGTGAGGAGCAGGGGCCCAGGGTAGCGGGGGCCTGGGGGAGCTGTGGCCGGGAGAGCGGGGGCCCAGGGGAGTGGGGGAGCGGGGGCCCAGGGGAGCGGGGCCCGGGGAGGGTGGAAGGCCTGTGCAATCTTATCCCGATGTGGAGATGCCGGCGTTGGACTGGGGTAAACACAGTAAGAAGTTTAACAACACCAGGTTAAAGTCCAACAGGTTTATTTGGTAGCACAAGCCACACAAGCTTTCGGAGCTCCAAGCCCCTTCTTCAGGTGAGTGAGTTACACTCACCTGAAGAAGGGGCTTGGGGCTCCGAAAGCTTGTGTGGCTTGTGCTACCAAATAAACCTGTTGGACTTTAACCTGGTGTTGTTAAACCCGATCTTATCCCCTCAGCCTCCAGCATCTTCAAGGTGCAAACCCCTGACTTTCTTCCTCCCAGAATTCCCCCGTTTCCTCAGCAACAAACAATGCAGGCTTCGTACCGCGGGCTGCCGCTGCCTCTGCGCACACGCCTGCCTCCACCGCGATGGTCTTTAAACAGTCGCCATCTTTCTCCCACAGGAAGAGTTCTCCTGTATTCAGCAGTCCTGCCAGCCAGACTCCTGCACAAACACAGAGAGAGCAGCAGTGAGAGAGTGCTGCCACTACCCACCTCAGACAGGAACCCTTACATTACACACACACCCCCCACAGGCACATCACCCGCCCACACACACACACCCTCACACACACACACACACCCTAACACACACCCTCACACACACACACACCCTCACACACACACACACCCTCACACACACACACCCTCACACACACACACACCCTCACACACACACACACCCTCACACACGCCCCCCTCACACACGCCCCCCTCACACACGCCCCCCTCACACACGCCCCCCTCACACACGCCCCCCTCATACACGCCCCCCTCACACACGCCACCCTCACACACGCCACCCTCACACACCCACACCCTCACACACCCCCCCTCACACACACACACCCCCTCACACCCCACCCTCACACACACACACGCCCCTCACACACACGCCCCTCACACACACACACGCCCCTCACACACACACCCCCTCACACACCCCCCCCTCACACACACACAACCCCCTCACACACACACACCCCCCTCACACACACACAACCCCCTCACACACACACACCCCCCTCACACACACACACATGCCCCCCCTCACACACACACGCCCCCCTCACACACGCCCCCCTCACACACACACACGCCCCCCTCTCTCACACACACACGCCCCCCTCTCTCACACACACACGCCCCCCTCTCACACACACACACCCCGCCACACACACTCACAACCCCTCCCCCCCGCACTCCCTCGCGCGCCCCGCACTCCCTCGCGCGCCCCGCACTCTCACCCCCGAGGGAGTGTGGGGCGCGCGAACAATTGTTCAGCATCATTTACTGATTTGAAATGTACAATGTCATGGGACAAATCGAAACAGCCCCTGCTGTTGTTGTTGAGCATCTTAGCGGCTCATCAATGTGTCAGAAATACCATTAGCGGAGGTGGTAACACTCAGCATGTTCCTGAAGAGTGGTTGCAGTTTGGGGATCTTCCTCTGTGTCCTCCCCGTTGATAGAGTGAGTAAGCTCAGTCTCTGCTTATCACACAACAGAATGGCCTCTTTCTCCTAAAGGGAAACAACAATTGACAGCAATGAACCGTCAGGGAGGAGAGGTGCAGCAGCACATCGAGCGAGGCATAGTCCCTTTATAAACGCACACACATGCAGACACACGCACACAAACATGCAGACACATACACACGCACACAAACACGCAGACACATACACACAAACATGCAGACACACACGCGCACACACACACGAACACACAGACACACGCACACACATACGAATTCTGATCCAGGGCAGGATGCAAGGTCAGGGCTGGAATAGAATGAACCAATGTGTCTGGGGACAGAGGTGTGCGCGTGGCTGTTCTGTGTAGACACTCGGTATAGTTTAGACATTGAGATTTATTTTTCAGGGGTCAGCAGCTCAGGGGAGACAGATCACAGTAGCTGTCCCCGAGGGTGCGCATCGGAAACGCCAGCCCTCACCATCCCGTTTCTCAGCGCTGGCCCTCCATTAATTAGCCAGCCAGCGTGAAATTGCGCTCCACGGCAGACCGCGGCTGGAAACATGTTTCACATCCACTTCCAGGTCCAGCGAGTACACGCCCCCGACAGACAAAACATTCAGGCCAGAGTGTGAGAAAACTAGATCTTGAAAGAGGGTAAATAGTAAGACAGAGTGAGATAGAGAAGCAACACCCCTGGGAATAAGAAACCATTATCTGTGCCACCTATTTATTTCACTCAGGAGAGAGGAAACACTGCTTACCTCCCCAATCCAGTGGAGCTGAGGCCAAGGTTTCTTGTGTTTGATGCTGCTGGACATCAGTACCTCCAGTTTCAGGTCCATGTTGTGAAATGGAGGTCTCAGTCAGCCAGGGTGAGAATCAGCAGGAACCAATGGAAGGTCACAGACCGGAAACATTCGCTCTGTTTCTCTCTCCACCTGATTGCTGTGTTTCTGCAGAATTTGCTGATTTCATTTTGAGTTTTAAACAGCAGGACCTGAAATAGTAACAAATACTGAGTCACACAACCTGCTGTTAGATACCAAAAGCAGTCTTTCTGCATGATTTATCTATTATTGTCACATGTATTATCATACAGTGAAAAGTATTGTTTCTTGCACACTAGACTGGGACTTTTTTCTCTGGAGCGTAGAAGGCTGATCTTATAGAGGTCTATAAAATAATGAGGGGCACAGATCAGCTAGATTGTCAATATCTTTTCCCCAAAGGTAGGGGAGTCTAAAACTAGAGGGCATAGGTTTAAGGTGAGAGGGGAGACACACAAAAGGGTCCAGAGGGGCAATTATTTCACACAGAGGATGGTGAGTGTCTGGAACAAGCTGCCAGAGGTAGTAGTAGAGGTGGGTACAATTTTGTCTTTTAAAAAGCATTTAGACAGTTACATGGGTAAGATGGGTATAGAGGGAATTGGGCCAAACGCGTGCAATTGGGATTAGCTTAGGGGTTTAAAAAAAAGGGCAGCCTGGACAAGTTGGGCTGAAGGGCCTGTTTCCATGCTGTAAACCTCTATGACTCGATACAGACAGAGCATACCGTTCATGGAGAAGGAAATGAGAGAGTGCAGAATATAGTGTTACTGTTGTAGCAAGGGTGTAGAGAAAGATCAGCTTAATGTGAGATAGGCCCATTCTTTAAAGTTAAAGTTTATTTATTAGTCACAACTAAGGCTTACATTAACACTGCAATGAAGTTACTGTGAAATTTCCCTAGTCGCCGCACTCCGGCGCCTGTTCGGGTCAATGCACCCTAACCAGCACATCTTTCAGAGTGTGGGAGGAAACCGGAGCACCCGGAGGAAACCCATGCAGTCACAGCGGAGAACGTGCAGACTCCACACAGACAGTGACCCAAGCTGGGAATCGAACCCAGGTCCCTGGCGCTGTGAGACAGCAATGCTAACCACTCTGTCACCATGCCAACCCCCAAAAGTCTGATGGCAACAGGGAAGAAGCTGTTCTTGAGTCGGTTAGTACGTGACCTCAGACTTTTGTATCTTTTTCCCAATGGAGAAGGTGGAAGGGAGAATGTCCGGGGTTTGTGGGGGTCCTTAATTATGCGGGCTGCTTTGACGAGGCAGCGGGAAGTGTAGACAGAGTCAATGGATGGGAGGCTGGTTTGAGTGATGGACTGGGCTTCGTTCATGACCCTTTGTAGTTTTTTGTTGTCTTGGGCAGAGCAGGAGCCATACCAAACTGTGATACAACCAGAAAAAATGCTTTCTATGATGCATCGATAAAAGTTGGCGAGAATTGTAGCTGACATACCAAATTTCCTTAGCCTCCTTAGAAAGTAGAGGCGTTGGTGGGCTTTCGTAACTATAACGTTGGCATGGAGGAACCAGGACAGGTTGTTGGTGATCTGGACAACTAGAAACTTGAAGCTCTCGACCATTTCCACTTCATCCCCGTTGATGTAGACAGGGACATGTTCTCCATTATGCTTCCTGAAGTCGATGACAATCTCCTTCGTTTTGTTCACATTGAGGGAGAGATTATTGTTGCCGCACCAGTTCACCAGATTCTCTATCTCATCCCTGTACTCTTGTCTCATCATTGTTTGAGATCCGACCCACTACGGTGGTGTCATCAGCAAACTTGAATATCGAATTGGAGGGGAATTTGGCCGCACAATCATAGGTGTATAAGGAGTATAGTAGGGGGCTGAGAACACAGCCTTGTGGGGCACCAGTGTTGAGGATGATCGTGGAGGAGGTGTTGTTGTCTATCTTTACTGATTGTGGTCTGTGAGTTAGGAAGTTCAGGATCCAGTCAGAGGGAGGTGCCGAGGCCCAGGCCACGGAGTTTGGAGTTGAGTTTTGTGGGAATAATGGTGTTGAAGACTCAGCTGTAGTCAATAAATAGGAGTCTGACATAGGTGTCCTTGTTATCTAGGTGTTCTAGGGTTGAGTGTAGAGCCAGGGAGATGGCGTCTGCTGTGGACCTGTTGCGGCGGTAGGCAAACTGTAGTGGATCCAGGCAACCTGGAAGGCCAGAACTGATTCATGCCATGACTAACCTTTCAAAGCACTTCACAATGATGGATATCAGAGCCACCGGACGATTCATCAAGGCACGCTCCCTGGCCTTCTTTTTGGTACCGGGATGATGACCATCTTCTTGAAGCAGATAGGGACCTCAGATTGTTGTAAAGAGAGTGTAAAGATGTCTGTGAATACCCCTAACAACTGGCTCGCACAGAATCTGAGTGCTCGTGTGGGTACCCCATCCGGGCCTGTCGCTTTCCGTGGGTTGACTTTTGAGAAAGCTGCTCTGACATTTGCAATGGTGACCTTGGATACAGGTTCATCCGAGGCCTCCAGGGTGGAGGGCATGCTCTCGCTGACCTCTTGCTCAAAACGGGCATAGAATGCATTGAGTTCATCGGGGAGGGGTGCGTTGGAGCCGGCGGTTTTACGTGCCTTCATCTTGTAGCCTGTTATGTCTTGCAGACCTTGCCATAGTCGGTGTGGCTAACCTGGGACTCTAGCTTGGTCCGGTACTGTCTTTTGGCATCTTTGATGGATCTCCTTAGATCGGATCTGGCTTTCTTGTAAATATCAGGGTTGCCTGACTTGAACGCCTCAGACCTGGACTTCAGCGAGCAGTGGATATCCCTGTTCATCCATGGTTTCCGGTTGGGGAACACATGGATTTGCTTCTTTGGCACACAGTCTTCTAAACACCTACGAATGAAGTCAGTTACTGTAGTGGCGTACTGGTTCAGGCTGGTCGTAGAGTTTTTAAATACTGACCATTCCACTGACTCCAAGCAGCCCCGTAGGAGATCATCCGATTCCTCAGACAAACATTGCACGACTCTCTTTGATGGATTCTCCCGCTTCAGTTTTTGCTTGTAAGCCGGGAGCAGGAGCACAGCCTTGTAAGGACCAGGTAAGGACGGCAGATTTCCTTCCCTTAAGGACATTAGTGAACCAGATGAGTTTTTCCAACAATCGACAATGGTTTCATGGTCATCATAATTCCAGATATTCTTTATTGAATTCAAATTCCACCAGCTGCCATGGTGCAATTCGAACCCAGGTCTCCAGAACATTAGCTGGGTTTCTGGATTAATAGTTGAGTGATAATAGGCCATCGCCTCCCCAGTACTCACAGTTACTCACGCCCAGGCTATGTCCCTCTCTATAAGAGGAGGAACGGGTTCATTGCAGGGACATACTGTCCGCGACATACCACAAAATTCAGAAACAGCCTTTAACAGAGCCAAACAATAAGTTGGGGTTGGGAGAATCGTGATATTGACAGGGAGTCAGCAAAACATTGATAAAATCGGAAAAGATATAAAATGTTAGCAAACTAGCCCAACAATTTCAAAAGCCATTTTCGGAGTGGATAGCTCAAATAAATGTTGGTCCCTATGAAGCATAGACCGGGGAAATTAGCCCGGGGAGCGGGGAAATCAGCACGGGGAGTGGGGAAATCAGCACGGGGAATGGGGAAATCAGCATGGGAAAATGGGGAAATCAGCACGGGGAACGGGGAAATCAGCATGGGGAATGGGGAAATCAGCACGGGGAATGGGGAAATCGGCATGGGGAACGGGGAACTCGGCACGGGGAGCGGGGAAATCAGCATGGGGAGTGGGAAATCAGCACGGTGAACAGGGAAATCAGCATGGGGAACGGGAATATCAGCACGGGGAACGGGGAAATCAGCACGGGGAACAGGGAAATCAGCACGGGGAATGGGGAAATCAGCATGGGGAACGGGGAAATCAGCATGGGGAGCGGGGAAATCAGCGTGGGGAACGGGGAAATCAGCGCGGGGAGCGGGGAAATCAGCACGGGGAGTGGGGAAATCAGCGCGGGGAGCGGGGAAATCAACGCGGGGAGTGGGGAAATCAGCACGGGGAGCGGGGAAATCAGCACGGGGAGCAGGGAAATCAGCACGGGGAGCGGGGAAATCAGCACGGGGAATGGGGAAATCAGCACGGGGAATGGGGAAATCAGCATGGGAACGGGGAAATCAGCACGGGGAACGGGCAATTCAGCATGGGGAACGGGGAAATCAGTGCGAGGAGCGGGGAAATCAGCACGGGGAGTGGGGAAATCAGCACGGGGAGTGGGGAAATGACCACGGGGAATGGGGAAATCAGCACTGGGAATGGGGAAATCAGCTTGGGGAATGAGGAAATCAGCACAGGGAACAGGGAAATCAGCACGAGGAGCATGGAAATCAGCATGGGCAATGGGGAAATCAGCACGTGCAATGGGGAAATCAGCGCGGGGAACGGGGAAATCAGCGTGGGGAGTGGGGAAATCAGAACAGGGAGAGGGGAAATGAGCACGGGGAACGAGGCAATCAGCTCGGGAAACCAGGGAAATCAGCACGAGGAATGGGGAAATCAGCAGAGGGAATGGGGAAATCACCACAGGGAATGGGGAAATGACCACGGGGAATGGGGAAATCAGCACTGGGAATGGGGAAATCAGCATGGGGAACGGGGAAATCAGCACGGGGAACGGGCAATTCAGCATGGGGAACATGGAAATCAGTGCGAGGAGCGGGGAAATTAGCACGGGGAGTGGGGAAATCAGCACGGGGAGCGGGGAAATCAGCACGGGGAGCAGGGAAATCAGCACGGGGAACGGGAAAATCAGCACGGGGCAGGGATATCAGCATGGGGATTGGGGAAATAAGCATGGGGAACGGGGAAATAAGCACAGAGAATGGGCAAACCAGCACTGGGAACGGGGAAATCAGCACGGAGAACGGGGAAATCAGCACGGGGAACGGAGAAAACAGCACGGGGAATGGGGAAATCAGCATGGGGAGCGGGGAAATCAGCACGGGGAAGGGGGAAATCAGCACGGGGAAGGGGAAATCAGCATGGGGAGCGGGGAAATCAGCACATGGAATGGGGAAATCAGCACGGGGATGGGTAAATCAGCACGGGGAATGGAGAAATCATCACGGGGAATGGGGAAATCAGCATGGGGAATGGGGAAACCAGCATGGGGAACAGGGAAATCAGCACGGGGAACGGGGAAATCAGCATGGGGAATGGGAAAATCAGCTCAAGGAATGGGGAAATCAGCATGGGAAAGCATGGGGGATGGGAAAAGCAGCTCAAGGAATGGGGAAATCAGCATGGGAAAGCGAGGAAATCAGCACGGGGAGCGGGGAAATCAGCATGGGGTGCGGGGAAACCAACATGGGGAACGGGGAAATCAGCACGGGAGCGGGGAAATCAGCACGGGGAACGGGGAAATCAGCATGGGGAACGGAGAAATCAGCACGGGGAATGAGGAAATCAGCACAGGAAATGGGGAAATCAGTATGGGGAACGGGAAATCAGCACAGGGAACAGGGAAATCAGCACGAGGAACAGGGAAATCAGCATGGGCAATGGGGTAATGAGCACGGGGAATGGGGCAATCAGCACTGGGAATGGGGAAATCAGCACAGGGAATGGGGAAATCACCACGGGCAATGGGGAAATCACCACGGGGAATGGGCCATTCAGCATGGGGAATGGGGAAATCAGTGCGAGGAGCGGGGAAATCAGCATGGGGAGTGGGGAAATCAGCACGGGGAGCTGGGAAATCAGCACGGGGAACGGGAAAATCAGCACAGGGCATGGATATCAGCATGGGCATTGGGGAAATAAGCACGGGGAACTGGGAAATAAGCACAGAGAACGGGGAAACCAGCACTGGGAATGGGGAAAGCAGCATGGGGAACGAAGAAATCAGTACGGAGAACGGGGAATGAAGAAATCAGTACGGAGAATGGGGAAATCAGCATGGGGTACAGGGAAATCAGCATGGGGAGCGGGGAAATCAGCACGGAGAACGGGGAAATCAGCACGGAGAACGGGGAAATCAGCATGGAGAACGGGGAAATCAGCACGGGGAACGGAGAAAACAGCACGGGGAATGGGGAAATCAGCACGGGGTGCGGGGAAATCAGCACGGGGTGCGGGGAAATCAGCACGGGAAGGGGGAAATCAGCACAGGGAAGGGGAAATCAGCATGGGGAGCGAGGAAATCAGCACAGGGAATGGGGAAATCAGCACGGGGATGGGGAAATCAGAACGGGGAATGGGGAAATCAGCACAGGGAATGGGGAAATCAGCACAGGGAATGGGGAAATCACCACAGGGAATGGGGAAATCACGATATGGAATGGGGAAATTAGCACTGGGAATGGGAAGTCAGCATGGGGAACGTGGAAATCAGCACGGGGAACGGGCAATTCAGCATGGGGAACGGGGAAATCAGTGAGCAGCGGGGAAATCAGCACGGGGAGCAGGGAAATCAGCACGGGGAATGGGAAAATCAGCACGGGGCATGGATATCAGCATGGGGAACGGGGAAATAAGCACAGAGAACGGGGAAACCAGCACTGGGAATGGGGATAGCAGCTTGGGGAACGAAGAAATCAGTATGGAGAACGGGGAAATGAGCATGGGGTACAGGGAAATCAGCATGGGGACCAGGGAGATCAGCACGGAGAACGGGGAAATCAGCATGGAGAACGGGGAAATCAGCACGGGGAATGGGGAAATCAGCACGGGGTGCGGGGAAATCAGCATGGTAAGGGGGAAATCAGAACGGGGAAGGGGAAATCAGCACGGGGAGCGGGGAAATCAGCACGGGGATGGGGAAATCAGCACGGGGATGGGGAAATCAGGCCGGGGAATGGGGAAATCAGCACGGCGAATGGGGAAATCAGCACGGGGAATGGGGAAATTAGCACGGGGAATGGGGAAATTAGCATGGGGAATGGGGAAATCAGCACGGGGAATGGGGAAATCAGCACGGGGAATGGGGAAATCAGCATGGGGAACGGGAAAGCAGCACAGGGAACGGGCAATTCAGCATGGGGAACGGGAAATCAGTGCGAGGAGCGGGGAAATCAGTGCGAGGAGTGGGGAAATCAGCACGGGGAGCCGGGAATTCAGCATGGGGAACGGGACAATCAGCAGGGGGCATGGATATCAGCATGAGGATTGGGGAAATAAGCACGGGGAACGGGGAAATAAGCAGAGAACGGGGAAATCAGCTCTGGGAACGGGGATATCTGCATGGGGAATGGGGAAATCAGCACGGAGAACGGGGAAATCAGCACGGAGAACGGGGAAATCAGCACGGGGAACGGAGAAAACAGGACGGGGAAATCAGCACGGGGAACGGGAAAATCAGCACGGGGCATGGATATCAGCATGAGGATTGGGGAAATAGGCACGGGGAACGAGGAAATAAGCAGAGAACGGGGAAATCAGGACTGGAAACGGGGATATCAGCATGGGGAATGGGGAAATCAGCACGGGGAACGGGCAATTCAGCATGGGGAACGGGAAATCAGTGCGAGGAGCGGGGAAATCAGCACGGGGCATGGATATCAGCATGAGGATTGGGGAAATAAGCACGGGGAACGGAGAATAAGCAGAGAACGGGGAAATCAGCTCTGGGAATGGAGATATCTGCATGGGGAACGGGGAAATCAGCACGGAGAACAGGGAAATCAGCACGGGGAACGGAGAAAACAGGACGGGGAAATCAGTACGGGGAGCCGGGATATCAGCACGGGGAACGGGAAAATCAGCACGGGGCATGGATATCAGCATGAGGATTGGGGAAATAAGCACGGGGAACAGGGAAATAAGCAGAGAACGGGGAAATCAGGACTGGAAACGGGGATATCAGCATGGGGAATGGGGAAATCAGTACGGAGAATGGGGAAATCAGCAGTGGGTACAGGGATATCAGCATGGGGAGCGGGGAAATCAGCATGGAGAACGGGGATATCAGCATGGAGAACGGGGAAATCAGCACGGGGAACGGAGAAAACAGGACGGGGAACGGGGAAATCAGCACGGGGAGTGCGGAAATCAGCCCGGGAAGGGGGAAATCAGCATGGGGAAGGGGAAATCAGCACGGGGAAGGGGGAAATCAGCACGGGGAGCGGGGAAATCAGCACAGGGAATGGGGAAATCAGCATGGGAAAATGGGGAAATCAGCACCGGGAATGGGGAAATCAGCACGGGGAGGGGGGAAATCAGAACGGGGAAGGGGGAAATCAGCACGGGGAAGGGGGAAATCAGCACGGGGAGCAGGGAAATCAGCACAGGGAATGGGGAAATCAGCACGGGAAAATGGGGAAATCAGCACAGGGAATGGGGAAATCAGCACGGGGAATGGGGAATTCAGTATGGGGAACGGGAAATCAGCACAGGGAACAGGGAAGTCAGCACAAGTAGCAGGGAAATCAGCATGGCAATGGGGAAATCAGCACGGGGAGAGGGGAAATCAGCACGGGGAGAGGGGAAATCAGCACGGGGAGAGGGGAAATCAGCACGGGGAGAGGGGAAATCAGCACGGGGAGAGGGGAAATCAGCACGGGGAGAGGGGAAATCAGCACGGGGAGCGGGGGAACTCAGCACGGGGAGCGGGGAAATCAGCACGGGGAGCGGGGAAATCAGCACGGGGAGCGGGGAAATCAGCACGGGGAGCGGGGAAATCAGCACGGGGAGCGGGGTAATCAGCACGGGGAACGGGGACATCAGCACGGGAATGGAAATCAGCACGGGGATTGGGGAAATCAGCAAGGGGAATGGGGAAATCAGCACGGGGAACGGGGAAAACAGCACGGGGAACGGGGAAATCAGCACGGGGAACGGGGACATCAGCACGGGAATGGAAATCAGCACGCGGATTGGGGAAATCAGCAAGGGGAATGGGGAAATCAGCACGTGGAACGGGGAAATCAGCATGGGGAATGAGGAAATCAGCACAGGAAATGGGGAAATCAGCTTGGGGATGGGGAAATCAGCTTGGGGATGGGGAAATCAGCTTGGGGATGGGGAAATCAGTATGGGGAACGGGAAATCAGCACAGGGAACAGGGAAATCAGCACAAGGAGCAGGGAAATCAGCATGGGCAATGGGGAAATCAGCACGGGGAATGGGGAAATCAACGCGGGGAACGGGGAAATCAGTGCGGGGAATGGGGAATTCATCACAGGGTATGGGGAAATCAGCACGGGGAACAGTGAAATCAGCACGGCAAACGTGGAAATCAGTACGGCGAATGGGGAAATCAGCACGGTGAACAGGGAAATCAGCTTGGGAAATGGGGAAATCAGCACGGGGAGCAGGGAAATCAGCTTGGGGAACGGGGAAATCAGCACGGGAAAATGGGGAAATCAGCACAGGGTACGGGGAAATCAGCACGGGGAATGGGGAATTCAGCATGCGGAATGGGGAAATCAGCACAATGGGGAAATCAGCACAAGGAATGGGGAAATCAGCACAAGGAATGGGGAAATCAGCACAAGAAATGGGGAAATCAGCATAAGGAATGGGGAAATCAGCACGGGGAATGAGCAAATCAGCACGGGGAACGGGGAAATCAGCACGCGGTACGGGGAAATCAGCATGTGAAAATGGGGAAATCAGCACGAGGTACGGGGAAATCAGCATGGGGAAATGGAAAATCAGCATGGGGAACGGGGAAATCAGCATGGGAATAGGGAAATCAGCATGGGGAATGGGGAAATCAGCACGGGGAATGGAAATCAGCACAGGGAACGGGGAAATCAGCAAGGAGAATGAGGAAATCAGCACGGGGAATGGGAAAATCAGCACGGGGAATGGAGAAATCATCACAGGGTACGGGGAAATCAGCACGGCAAATGGGGAAATCAGTACGGCGAACGGGGAAATCAGCACGGTGAACAGGGAAATCAGCACGGGAATGGGGAAATCAGCAAAGGAATGAGGAAATCACCATGGGGACTGGGGAAATCAGCACGGCGAATGGGAAGGTCAGCATGGGGAAACATAGAAGCATAGAAAACTACAGCACAAAACAGGCCCTTCGGCCCCACAAGTTGTGAACAGCATGCGGAATGGGGAAATCAGCACGAGGAATAGGGAAATCAGCATAGGGAGCGGGGTAATCAGCACAGGGAGCGGGGAAATCAGCATTGGGAGCGGGGAAATCAGCACATGGAGCGGGGAAATCAGCACATGGAACGGGGAAATCAGCACGGGAGCAGGGAAATCAGCATGGGGAATGTGGAAATCAGCACGGGGAACAGGGTAATTAGCACAGGGTATGGGGAAATCAGCACAGGGAACGGGGAAATCAGCATGGGAAAATGGGGAAATCAGCACGGGGAACGGGGAAATCAGCAAAATGGGGAAATCAGCACGGGGTACAGGGAAATCAGCATGGGGAATGGGGAAATCAGCACAGGGGAACGGGGGAATCAGCACTGGGAATGGGGAAATCAGCACGGGTAGTGGGGAAATCAGCACGGGGAGTGGGGAAATCAGCACGGGGAGCGGGGAAATCAGCACGGGGAATGGGAAAATCAGCATGGGGAATGGAGAAATCGGCATGGGGAATGGGGAAATCAGCACGGGGAATGGGGAAATCGGCACGGGGAATGGGGAAATCAGCACGGGGAATGGGGAAATCAGCACGGGGAATGGGGAAATCAGCATGGGGAAATCAGAATGGGGAAATCAGCACAGGGAATGGGGAAATCAGCATGGGGAATGGGGAAATTAGCATGGGGAATGGGGAAATTAGCATGGGGAAATTAGCATGGGAAAATGGGGAAATCAGCACAGGGTACGGGGAAATCAGCACGGCGAATGAGGAAATCGCCATGGGGACTGAGGAAATCACTATGGGAACTGGGGTAATCAGCACGGCGAACGGGGAAATCAGCACGGGGAATGGGGAAATCAGCACAAGGAATGGGGAAATCAGCTTGGGACTTTGTGAAGTCAGCACGGGATATGGGGAAATCAGCACGGGGAATGAGGAAATCAGCACGGGGAATGAGGAAATCAGCACGGGGAATGAGGAAATCAGCACGGGGACTGGGGAAATCAGCATGCGGACTGGGGAAGTCAGTACGGGGAATGGGGAAATCAGCACGAGGAACGGGGAAATCAGCACAAGGAATGGGGAAATCAGAACGGGGAATGGGGAAATCAGCACGGGGAATGAGGAAATCAGCACGGGGACTGGGGAAATCAGCATGCGGACTGGGGAAGTCAGTACGGGGAATGGGGAAATCAGCACGAGGAACGGGGAAATCAGAACGGGGAATGGGGAAATCAGCACGGAGAATGAGGAAATGGCTCAAATTTTAAACAAATATTTTGGGGCGATTCTCCCAAAAAATTGAGTGTCGAATTCATGTGAAAGCTGGGGTAATTCACGCTGGTTTTTTCAGCCGGCGTTTCAAAATTAATCTCCCACATTCTGTGCATCACAGAGAATCCTCACGTGGATCATGCAGAAAATCAGGGGGCAGGGCCGGCAGCTTTGCGCTGAGGGACATAGGCTCAGTGGCCCCTGTCTGCTGGCCTCCCAATTGCTGACCAGTTGATCGCTGGCCAGCCCTGCATTCCCCGCATCACTTGTGACCAGTGACCAACCATAGAGGTTTACAGCATGGAAACAGGCCCTTGGGCCCAACTTGTCTCACCCTAAACCTATGCCCTCTAGTTTTAGACTCCCCTACCTTTGGGAAATGATATTGACCATCTAGCTGATCTGTGCCCCTCATTATTTTATAGACCTCAATAAGATCACCCCTCAGCCTCCTACGCTCCAGAGAAAAAGTCCCAGTCTATCCAGCCTCTCCTTATAACTCAAACCATCAAGTCCTGATAGCATCCTAGTAAATCTTTTCTGCATTCTTTCTCGTTTAATAATATCCTTTCTGTAATAGGGTGATCAGAAAACTATCACAAATTGTCATAAAATCCTCTCTGGTTCACTAACGTCCTATGGGGAAGGAAATCTGCCGTCCTTACCCGGTCTGGCCTACATGTGACTCCAGAGCCACAGCAATGTGGTGAACTCTTAAATGCCCTCTGAAATGGCCCAGCAAGACACTCAGTTCAAGGGCAACTAGGGATGGGCAATAAATGCTGTCCTTGCAGCGATGCCCACATCCCTGAAAGTACAAAGAAACATCCTCTGGAGTTTAGAATCACAGAATGTTTACAGCATTCTTGAGGCCATTTGGCCCATCTTGTCTGTGTTTGCTCTGTAAAAGAACTCAGCAGGTGCCACTCTCCTGCTTTTGCCCTGTAGCGCTGCAATCTTTTTTCATTTTCAGATAACAATCCAGTTCGCTCCTGAAAGCGTTACCCACCACTCTCAGGCAGTGCACAGACGTTAAGAACACACTGCAGGAAAATCCTTCTTCTCTTATCATCATTGCTTCTTTAGCCAAACAAATCTGGGCCCTGAGGTTCTCAATCCCCCCCCCCCCCCCCGCCCCAAGGGAACAGCAATTTATTCTGTCCAGTCCTCTCACAATTTTGAATACCACTGGATATATAGACCAGGGCCACAATTCTCCCACCCCGACCCACTAATTGTTTGGAGGGTCGGGCTGGGAGAATCGCACGTACGCTGATTCGCGGGATTCGTGCACATGTTCCCGACACGCGTGCATCTCCCAGCAATGGATATACGGCGTGGTCGGGACCACACTGGAAACCGGCGGGACAGCAGGAAAGTAATTTTAATCTGATTTCAGTGTAATCTGAATGTGATTATCAAGCCCGGGACTGAATTCTCTGGGTCCAATAGCACCTCCCAACCCTCCAGTGGGGTTTAGAGTAGCTCCCCACTTTCAGGGATCGAGCGGGAGACCCCGCTGGAGTGAAGGGGAGGAGGGGCAGTCAGGGCCCCCCAGAGGGTCAGGTGGCGGGGGAATGGTGCCCCTTGGGCCTGGGTACGCTGGCAATGCCTACGGGGCAAAGTGCCCATGCCCAGAGGGCCAAGGAGGTGGGGCCTAGGGGACGATTGATGTGGGTGGGAGGGTCCCACTGCCACTCTGCATTGGGATCGATCGGGGCTGGATGATTCAGTAGGGGAGTAGTTCAGGAACAGTGGCCACAATTCAGTAAGCTTTAAGGTATTGATGGATAAAGAAGAGTGTCGTCCTCAAGTTCAGGTATGAAACTGGGGGAAGGCTAATTACGACAATATCAGGCAGGAACTGAAGAATGTAGATTGGTGCCAGATGTTTGAGGGCAAATCAACATCTGGCATGTGGGAGGCTTTCAAGAGTAAAAGTTGATAGGAATTCAGGACCGGCACATTCCTGTCAGGATGAAGGATAAGTATGGCAAGTTTTGGGAACCTTGGATAACGAAAGTTATTGTGAGCCTAATCAAAGAGAAAAAGGAAGCATTTGTCAAAGCTAGGAGGCTGGGAACACACGAAGCAAGTGTGGAATACAAGGAAAGAAGAAAGAAACTTGAACAAGGAGTAAAAAGGGGTCACGAAAAAGCATTGGCCAACAGGATTAAGGAAAATCCCAAGGCTTCTTAGACTTATATAAAGAGCAAGAGGATAGCCAGGGAGAGGGTTGGCCCACTCAGGGACAAGGGGGGCAATCTATGTGTGGAGCCAGAGGAAACATAGATGATTTGGAGTTGGGGACCAAGTGTAGTGTGCCAAAATTTGCAGATGACACTAAGATGGGTGGAAGAGCAAAATGTGCAGAGGACGCTGAAAGTCTGCAAAGGGATATAGATAATCTAAGTGAGTGGGCGAGGGTCTGGCAGATGGAGTACAATGTTGGTAAATGTGAGGTCATCCATTTTGGTAGGAAGAACAGCAAAATGGGCTGTTATTTAAATGGTAAAAAATTGCAGCATAGAACATTACAGCGCAGTACAGGCCCTTCGGCCCTCGATGTTGTGCCGACCTGTGAAACCAATTTAAAGCCCATCTAACCTGCACTATTCCAATATCATCCATATGTTTATCCAATGACCATTTAAATGCCTTTAATGTTGACGAGTCCACTACTGCTGCAGGCAGGGCATTCCACGCCCTTACTACTCTCTGAGTGAAGAACCTACCTCTGACATCTGTCCTATATCTCTCACCCCTCAATTTAAAGCTATGTCCCCTCGTGCTAGCCATCACCATCCGAGGAAAAAGGCTCTCACTGTCCACCCTATCTAATCCTCTGATCATCTTGTATGCCTCTATTAAGTCACCTCTTAACCCTCTTCTCTCTAACGAAAACAACCTCAGGTCCCTCAGCCTTTCCTCATAAGACCTTCCCACCATACCAGGCAACATCCTCGTAAATCTCCTCTGGACCCTTTCCAATGCTTCCACATCCTTCCTATAATGCGGCGACCAGAACTGTACGCAATACGACCTCCTGGCTCCGAAACTCAATCCCTCTACCAATAAAAGCTAACACACCGTACGCCTTCTTAACAACCCTATCAACCTGGGTGCCAACTTTCAGGTATCGATGCACATGGACACCGAGATCTCTCTGCTCATCCACATTACCAAGTATCTTACCATTAGCCCAGTACTCTGTATTCCTGTTACTCCTTCCAAAGTGAATCACCTCACACTTTTCCGCATTAAACTCCATTTGCCACCTCTCAGCCCAGCTCTGCAGCTTATCTATGTCCCTCTCTAACCTGCAACATCCTTCCGCACAGTCCACAATTCCACCGACTTTAGTGTCATCTGCAAATTTACTAATCCATCCTTCTACACCCTCATCCAGGTCATTCATAAAAATGACAAACAGCAGTGGCCCCAAAACAGATCCTTGCGGTACACCACTCGTAACTGAACTCCAGGATGAACATTTCTCATCAACCACCACCCTCTGTCTTCTTACAGCTAGCCAATTTCCTGATCCAAACCGCTAAATCACCCTCAATCCAATGCCTCTGTATTTTCTGCAATAGCTTACCGTGGGGAACCTTATCAAACACTTTGCTGAAATCCATATACACCACATCAACCGCTTTACCCTCATCCACCTCTTTGGTCATCTTCTCAAAGAACTCAATAAGGTTTGTGAGGCACGACCTACCCTTCACAAAACCGTGCTGACTATCCCTAATCAAATTATTCCTTTCTAGATGATTATAAATCCTATCTCTTATAATCCTTTCCAAAACTTTGCCCACAACAGAAGTAAGGCTCACCGGTCTATAATTACCAGGGTTGTCTCTACTCCCCTTCTTGAACAAGGGGACAACATTTGCTATCCTCCAGGGACAACATTTGCTATCCTTCCAGTCTTCATAGAAATCATAGAAATCATAGAAACCCTACAGTGCAGAAGGAGGCCATTCAGCCCATCGAGTCTGCACCGACCACAATCCCACCCAGATCCTACCCCCACATATTTACCCGCTAATTCCTCTAACCTACGCATCTTAGGATTCTAGGGGGCAATTTTTAACCTGGCCAATCAACCTAACCCGCACATCTTTGGACTGTGGGAGGAAACCGGAGCACCCGGTGGAAACCCACGCAGACACGAGGAGAATGTGCAAACTCCACACAGACAGTGACCCGAGCCGGGGATCGAACCCGGGACCCTGGAGCTGTGAAGCAGCAGTGCTAACCACTGCACTACCGTGCCTCCCTGGCACTATTCCTGTAGACAATGACGACATAAAGATTAAAGCCAAAGGCTCTGAAATCTCCTCCCTAGCCTCCCAGAGAATCCTAGGATAAATTCCATCTGGCCCAGGGGACTTATCTATTTTCACACTTTCCAGAATTGCGAACACCTCCTCCTTATTAACCTCAATCCCGTCTAGTCCACTAGCCTGTGTCTCAGTATTCTCCTCGACAACATCGACAAAATGGACTATTATTTAAATGGTAAAAAATTGCAGCATGCTGCTGTGCAGAGGGACCTGGGTGTCCTTGTGCAGGAATCTCAAGGAGTTGGTTTGCAGGTGCAGCAGGTAATTAAGAAGGCAAATGGAATTTTGTCCTTCATTGCTAGAGGGATGGAGTTTAAAAACAGCGAGATTATGTTGCAGCTGTATAAGGTGCTGGTGAGGCCACACCTGGAGTACTGTGTACAGTTTTGGTCTCCTGACTTGAGAAAGGATATACTGGCACTGGAGGGGGTGCAGAGGAGATTCACTAGGTTGCTTCCGGAGTTGAAAGGGTTGGCTTATGAGAGACTGAGTAGACTGGGGATATACTCATTGGAACTCAGAAGAATGAGGGGAGATCTTATAGGAACATATAAGATTATGAAGGGAATTGATAAGATAGAAGCAGGGAAGTTGTTTCCACTGGTGGGTGAAACTAGAAGTAGGGGGCATAGCCTCAAAATAAGGGGAAGCAGATTTAACATAGAAACATAGAAAACTACAGCACAAAACAGGCCCTTCGGCCCCACAAGTTGTGCCGAACATATCCCTACCTTTTAGGCCTACCTATAACCCTCCATCCTATTAAGTCCCATATACTCATCCAGGAGTCTCTTAAAAGACCCTATTGAGTTTGCCTCCACCACCACTGACGGCAGCCGATTTCACTCGCCCACCACCCTCTGTGTGAAAAACTTACCCCAAACATTTCCCCTGTACCTACCCCCCAGCACCTTAAACCTGTGTCCTCTCGTAGCAACCATTTCCACCCTGGGAAAAAGCCTCCAAGAGTCCACCCGATCTATGCCTCTCAACATCTTATATACCTCTATTAGGTCTCCTCTCATCCTACGTCTCTCCAAGGAGAAAAGACCGAGCTCCCTCAGCCTATCCTCATAAGGCATGCCACTCAATCCAGGCAACAACCTTGTAAATCTCCTCTGCACCCTTTCAATCTTTTCCACATCCTTCCTGTAGTGAGGCGACCAGAACTGAGCACAGTACTCCAAGTGGGGTCTGACAAGGGTCTTATATAGCTGCATCATTATCATTAGGACTGAGTTGAGGAGGAACTTCTTCACACTTCTGTGGAATTCCCTGCCCAGTGAAGCAGTTGAGGCTACCTCATTGAATGTTTTTAAGGCAAGCATAGGTAAATTTTTGAACAGTGAAGGAATTAAGGGTTAGGGTGAGCGGGCGGGTAAGTGGAGCCGAGTCCATAAAAAGACCAGCCATGACCTTTGTTGAATGGTGGAGCAGGCTCGAGGGGCCAGATGGCCTACCTTTGCTCCTAGTTCTTATGTTCTTAAATGGGCGAGGTATTAAATGAGAGGATTGGAGAATAGCCAATGTTGTTCCTTTGTTTAAGAAGGGTAGCAAGAATAATCCAGGTAATTACAGGCCGGTGAGCCTTACATCAGTGGTAGGGAAATTATTGGAGCGGATTCTTCGAGACAGGATTTATTCCCACTTGGAAATAAGTGGACGTATTAGTGAGAGGCAACATGGTTTTGTGAAGGGGAGGTCGCGTCTCACTAACTTGATCGAGTTTTTCGAGGAAGTGACAATGATGATTGATGAGGGTAGGGCAGTGGATGTTGTCTACATGGACTTCAGTAAGGCCTTTGACAAGGTCCCTCATGGCAGACTGGTGCAGAAGGTGAAGTCACATGGGATCAGAGGTGAGCTGGCAAGGTGGATACAAACTGGCTCGGTCAAAGAAGACAGAGGGTAGCAGTGGAAGGGTGTGTTTCTGAATGGAGGGCTGTGACAAGTGGTGTTCCTCAGGGATCAGTGCTGGGACCCTTGCTGTTTGTAATGTATATAAATGATTTGGAGGAAAATGTAACGAGATTAATTAGTAAGTTTGCAGACGACACAAAGGTTGGTGGATTTGCGGATAGCGATGAGGACCATCAGAGGATACAGCAGGATATAGATCAGTTGGAGACTTGGGCGGAGAGATGGCAGATGGAGTTTAATCCGGACAAATGCGAGGTAATGCATTTTGGAAGGTCTAATACAGATAGGAAATATACAGTAAATGGCAGAACCCTAAGGAGTATTGATAGGCAAAGGGATCTGGGTGTACAGGTACACAGGTAACTGAAAGTGGCAATGCAGGTGGAGAAGGTAGTCAAGAAGGCATACGGCATGCTTGCCTTCATCGGCCGGGGTATTGAGTTTAAAAATTGGCAAGTGATGTTGCAGCTTTATAGAACCTTAGTTCGGCCGCACTTGAAATATATTGTTCAATTCGGGTCGTCACACTACCAGAAGGATTTGGAGGCTTTGGAGAGGGTACAGAAAAGATTTACCAGCATGTTGCCTAGTATGGAGGCCTTAGCTATGAGGAGAGGTTGGAGAAACTTGGTTTGTTCTCACTGGAGTGACGGAGGTTGAGGGGAGACCTGATAGAAGTCTACAAGATTATGAGGGGCATGGACAGAGTGGATAGTCAGAAGCTTTTTCCCAGGTGGAAGAGTCAATTACTAGGGGCACAGCTTTAAGGTGCGAGGGGCAAGGTTTAAAGGAGATGTACGAGGCAGATTTTTTACACAGAGAGTAGTGGGTGCCTGGAACTCGTTGCCAGGGGAGGTCGTGGAAATGGATACACTTTTAAGGGGCGTCTTGACAAACACATGAATAGGATGGGAATAGAGGGATATGGTCCCTGGAAGGGTAGGGGGTTTTACTTCAGTCGGGTAGCATGGTCGGTGCAGGTTTGGAGGGCTGAAGGATCTGTTCCTGTGCTGTAATTTTCTTTGTTCTTTGGAAGGAAGCCAGTGATTAGGGCGGGCTGGGGGAGAGTAGGGGAGAGGGGCGTCCGGTGATTGTGCCGGGAGGGGGTGTCATCACTGCTTGGAGGGGGGAGCCGGAATATCGGGCAGTCCTGTACAGGGTGGGGGGGGATCTGGGCTGGCCCGGGAATGGAATGCTAGCGATCGAGCTGGCCAACAAATGGGGACCTGACAGAACGGGGGCCACTGCGCAGGCGCAGAGTTCCAGCACTGTCAGACTCCAGCATGAATAGGCCCCGCCACCCCGCCCCGAGCTTTTAATGACATTCACCATTGTGACCTCTGCAGTGCAGAGTGTGGGAGATTCGAGTCTGAACACCCAGTGAAAAAACAATCGGGATTTACACCAGGTTTCCTGCAAATTCAGCACTTAGAACTTTTTGGGTAGAATCGCAACCCCAGGTGTTTGACTTCAGTGATAGGCAAGTTTCCAGAAACAATAGTTTGGGACAAAATCAACAGTCAGTCAAACTGTTCCTCTGGCCGTTCCTCTGTATAACAAGTATACCGTTTTGGATACTGTTGTGGGGGACGACTTACCAGGGGTAAGCCATGGGGTACAGGTCTCTGGCGCAGAGTCTGTTCCTGTTACTCAGAAGGGAAGGGGGGAGAGGAGTAGAGCATTAGTTACTGGGGACTCCATAGTTAGGGGGACAGATAGGAGATTCTGTGGGAACGAGAGAGACTCGCGGTTGGTGTGTTGCCTCCCAGGTGCCGGGGTCTGTGATGTCTCGGATCGTGTTTTCGGGATCCTTAAGGGGGAGGGGGACCAGCCCCAAGTTGTGGTTCACATCGGCACCCAAGACATAGGTAGGAAAAGGGATGGGGATGTAAGGCAGAAATTCAGGGAGTTAGGGTGGAAGCTTAGAGCTAGAACAAATAGAGTTGTTATCTCTGGTTTGTTACCCGTGCCACGTGATAGCGAGGAGAGGAATAGGGAGAGAGAGCAGTTGAACACGTGGCTACAGGGATGGTGCAGGAGGGAGGGATTCAGATACCTGGATAATTGGGGCCCACTCTGGGGTAGGTGGGACAAACGTGATGATCTATACCCGAACCAGAGGGGTACCAATATCCTGGGAGGGAAATTTGCTAATGCTCTTCGGGAGGGTTTAAACCAATTCAGCAGGGGGATGGGAAACTGAATTGTAGCTCCAGTGTACAGGAGGTTGAGAGTAGTGAGGTCATGAATAAGGTTTCAAGGTCGCAGGAGTGTACCGGCAGGCAGGAAGGTGGTTTGAAGTGTGTATACTTCAACGCAGGAGCATCCAGAATAAGGTGGGTGAGCTTGCAGCATGGGTTGGTACCTGGGACTTCGATGTTGTGGCCATTTCGGAGACATGGATAGAGCAGGGACAGGAATGGTTGCAGGTTCCGATGTTTCAGTAAGATCAGGGAAGGTGGTAAAAGAGGTGGAGGTGTGGCATTGTTAGTCAAGGACAGTATTACGGTGGCAGAAAGGACATTTGATGAGGACTCGTCTACTGAGGTAGTATGGGCTGAGGTTAGAAACAGGAAAGGAGAGGTCACCCTGTTGGGAGTTTAACTTTACAAATATTGACTGGAAAAGCTATAGTTCGAGTACTTTAGAGGGGTCGGTTTTTGTCCAATGTGTGCAGGAGGGTTTCCTGACACAGTATGTAGACAGACCAACAAGAGGCGAGGCCACATTGGATTTGCTACTGGGTAATGAACCAGGCCAGGTGTTAGATTTGGAGGTAGGTGAGCACTTTGGTGATAGTGACCACAATTCGGTTACGTTTACTTCAGCGATGGAAAGGGATAGGTATATACCGCAGGGCAAGAGTTATAACTGGGGGAAAGGAAATTATGATGCAATTAGGCAAGATTTAGGATGCATAGGTTGAGGAAGGAAACTGCAGGGGATGGACACAATTGAAATGTGGAGCTTGTTCAAGGAACAGCCGCTGCGTGTCCTTGATAAGTATGTACCTGTCCTCTTTTTAGGTCAAACCAAACCAAGTAAACAAACTCAGATTAAAGCAGGACAAAGTAAAAGGGGCAGCTCCCCAAAAAGGAGGGGGAACAGCCCGAACAGAAATCAAAGTTCAAAGGAAACTTAAAAACATCAAATTAAAATGTGATTATTGGGGCAGGGAGGAAGTGGTCGAGCGAGGGAACCGTGGTTTACTAAAGAAGTTGAATCTCTTGTGAAGAGGAAGAAGGAGACTTATGTAAAGATGAGACGTGAAGACTCAGTTAGGGCACTTCAGAGTTACAAGTTAGCCAGGAAGGACCTAAAGAAAGAGCTAAGAAGAGCCAGGAGGAGATATGAGAAATCTTTGGCAGGTAGGATCAAGGAAAACCTTAAAGCTTTCTACAGGTATGTCAGGAATAAAAGAATGACTAGGGTAAGATTAGGGCCAGTCAAGGATAGTAGTGGGAAGTTGTGCGTGGAGTCAGAAGAGATAGGAGGGGTGCTAAATGAATATTTTTCGTCATTATTCACACAGGAAAAAGACAATGTTGTCGAGGAGAATACTGAGATACAGGCAATTAGACGAGACGGGATTGAGGTTCATAAGGAGGAGGTGTTAGCAATTCTGGAAAGTGTGAAAATAGATAAGTCCCCTGGGCCGGATGGGATTTATCCTAGGATTCTCTGGGAAGCTTGGGAGGAGATTGCAGAGCCTTTGGCTTTGATCTTTATGTCGTCATTGTCTGCAGGAATAGTGCCAAAAGACTGGAGGATAGCAAATGTTGTCCTCTTGTTCAAGAAGGGGAGTAGGGACAACCCTGGTAATTATAGACCGGTGAGCCTTACTTCTGTTGTGGGCAAAGTATTGGAAAGGATTATAAGAGATAGGATTTATAATCACCTAGAAAGGAATAATTTGATTAGGGATAGTCAACACGGTTTTGTGAAGGGTAGGTCGTGCCTCACAAACCTTATCGAGTTCTTTGAGAAGGTGACCAAAGAGGTGGATGAGGGTAAAGCAGTTGATGTGGTGTATATGGATTTCAGCAAAGCGTTTGATAAGGTTCCCCATGGTAAGCTTTTGCAGAAAATACAGACACATGGGATTGAGGGTGATTTAGTGGTTTGGATCAGGAATTGGCTAGCTGTAAGAAAACATAGGGTGGTGGTTGATGGGAAATATTCATCCTGGAGTTCAGTTACTAGTGGTGTACCGCAAGGATCTGTTTTGGGGCCACTGCTGTTTGTCATTTTTATAAATGACCTGGATGAGGGCGTGGAAGGATGTGTTAGTAAATTTGCGGATGACACTAAAGTCGGTGGAGTTGTGGACAGTGCGAAAGGATGTTGCAGGTTACAGAGGGACATAGATAAGCTGCAGAGCTGGGCTGAGAGGTGGCAAATGGAGTTTAATGCGGATAAGTGTGAGGTGATTCACTTTGGAAGGAGTAACAGGAATACAGAGTACTGGGCTAATGGTAAGATACTTGGTAGTGTGGATGAGCAGAGAGATCTCGGTGTCCATGTGTATAGATCCCTGAAAGTTGGCACCCAGGTTGATAGGGTTGTTAAGAAGGCGTACGGTGTGTTAGCTTTTATTGGTAGAGGGATTGAGTTTCAGAGCCATGAGGTCATGTTGCAGCTGTACAAAACTCTGGTGCGGCCGCACTTGGGGTATTGCGTACAGTTCTGGTCGCCGCATTATAGGAAGGATGTGGAAGCATTGGAAAGGGTCCAGAGGAGATTTACCAGGATGTTGCCTGGTATGGTGGGAAGGTCTCATGAGGAAAGGCTGAGGGACTTGAGGTTGTTTTCTTTAGAGAGAAGAAGGTTAAGAGGTGACTTAATAGAGGCATACAAGATGATCAGAGGATTAGATAGGGTGGATAGTGAGAGCCTTTTTCCTCGGATGGTGATGGCCAGCACAAGGGGACATAGCATTAAATTGAGGGGTGAGAGATATAGGACAGATGTCAGAGGTAGGTTCTTCACTCAGAGAGTAGTAAGGGCGTGGAATGCCCTGCCTGCAGCAGTAGTGGACTCGCCAACATTAAGGGCATTTAAATGGTTATTGGATAAACATATGGATGATATTGGAATAGTGTAGGTTAGATGGGCTTTAGATTGGTTTCACAGGTCGGCGCAACATCGAGGGCCGAAGGGCCTGTACTGCGCTGTAATGTTCTATGTTCTAAGTGCAGGATAATTAAGGAAAGGCGGCATGAATTCATTAAAGGAAAATTGGGTTCAACAAACTTGTTGGAGTGTTTCAGGAGGTAACGCAGCAGATTGATGAAGGCAGAGGTGGATTTTCAAAAGGCATTTGATAAAATAGACTTGTGAGCAAAATGCAAACGCAGAAAGGGAAGCAGCTAATTGAATAAAAGATTGATTTCGTGACAGTGCGGTGAGTAGATTAATTCAGCGAGAGTGGAGGGAGGGAGGGTTGTGATATTGGGTGTTGCTCAGGGTGGTTTGTGGTGGGGTTGTGCAAGGCTCAGTGCTGCCCGCCTCTCATCGAATCACAGAAACCCTACAGTGCAGAAAGAGGCCATTCGGCCCATCGAGTCTGTACCGACCACAATCCCACCCAGGCCCTACCCCCATATCCCTACATATTTACCCACTAATCCCTCCAACCTCCGCCTCTCCCCCTCTCTCACTGGGTTACATTGCTCCCCAACAGTGGCTGCTCAGAGCAACACGGGGGGGGGGGGGGGGGGGTCAGGGATTTCTCGGGGATTTCCCGGGTATTTCGGGGGGGGTTCCCGGGTATTTGGGGGGGGGGTTCCCGGGTATTTCGGGGGGGATTTCCCGGGTATTTCGGGGGGGGTTCCCGGGTATTTCGGGGGGGGGTTCCCGGGTATTTCGGGGGGGGGTTCCCGGGTATTTCGGGGGGGGGTTCCCGGGTATTTCGGGGGGGGGGTTCCCGGGTATTTGGGGGGGGGTTCCCGGGTATTTCGGGGGGGGTTCCCGGGTATTTGGGGGGGTTTTGGGGGGAGTTTCTCGGGGCCGCGGCTCCCGCTCACCGTCACATCCGGGTCCCGCCGCCGCCGGTTGGAGTCTCCGCGCGGAGCCGTGGCCCAGCAACCGCCAAAGAGCCGAGAGCAGCAAGAGAATCCCTGGGAGGACCAGAGAGAAACTGGGAGGACCGAGAACTGGAGGGGGAGGGGGAGGGGGTGATGTGGGGCTGGATGAGGGGGTGATGTGGGGCTGGATGAGGGGGTGGGTGAGGGGGTGATGAGGGGGTGGGTGAGGGGGTGATGAGGGGGTGGGTGAGGGGGTGATGAGGGGGTGGGTGAGGGGGTGATGAAGGGTTGGGTGAGGGGGTGATGAGGGGGTGGGTGAAGGGGTTGGGGTTGGGTGAGGGGGTGGGTGAAGGGGTTGGGGTTGGGTGAGGGGGTGGGTGAAGGGGTTGGGGTTGGGTGAGGGGGTGGGTGAAGGGGTTGGGTGAAGGGGTTGGGTGAGGGGGTGGGTGAAGGGGTTGGGGTTGGGTGAGGGGGTGGGTGAAGGGGTTGGGTGAAGGGTTGGGTGAGGGGGTGATGAAGGGTTGGGTGAGGGGGTGATGAAGGGTTGGGTGAGGGGGTGATGAAGGGTTGGGTGAGTGAGGGGGTGATGAGTGGGTGGGTGAAGGGTGGGTGAGGGGGTGGTGAGGGGGTGATGAAGGGTTGGGTGAGCGGGTGGGTGAGGGGGTGGGTGATGAGGGGGTGGGTGAGGGGGTTGGTGAGGGGGTGATGAAGGGTTGGGTGAGGGGGTGGGTGAGGGGGTGATGAGGGGGTGGGTGATGAGGGTAATGAGATGTTGCAGAATATCTGGAGGCTGATCAACACCTTCGTGAGAGCAGATTCCCGGTTTTCAGAACAATCTGTGAGCTCCGTGAGTAACACAGTAATTGTGACAGCAAACCCCGAGTTTGAAATAAACTTCTTTAATTTGTTCATCAGTTAAATTCAACTCAATGATTGAAGCTGATTGGCAATGCGACAGAATCAGACAGAATATCCCAACATCACTCACATCCTAACAGTTACACCGCAGATCAGTAATTAATGAGTTAATAACATCCTCCCAGACCCTGGGAATGGGCAGCAGAAGTCAACCAGTCAATGATGCAGCAGTTAGAACGTGAGCAGGAGTTCCAGTGCAGGGAGGGATTGTATATCCCAAATCACTGCCTGTTCACAGAGCAGGAGTCTGACACAGCAAGCGTCCTCCGTGTGAAATCAGAATGGATTCAGAACTCTGGCTATCAAAGTGTCGGTGAGTGTGAACTCTGGGCTATCAGAGTGTCGGTGAGTGTGAACTCTGGGCTATCAGAGTGTCGGTGAGTGTGAACTCTGGGCTATCAGAGTGTCGGTGAGTGTGAATGGGCTCCTGTGTGCAGCCAATCTCACTGCATGTTGCAGACTGGCTAGCAGCAGAGGGAATGTCTACTGTCCAATTCCCATTGACATCTTTGGTATAGAGTGAGGCTGTAAGCAGTTTAACCTCGCTGGGTGCCGGATGTGGCTGCACCTTGCTCTAAACCTCACTCTGCCTCCTTCCCGTGACCAGTGTCTCCACTCCACACCTTCAGCTTGCTTCTCTTTCACAAGCAATCCACCGGGAGGTGAGAAATTGGATACTGAATGGACTGGGAGCTGGGGAAATGAGAGGAGCAGAGTGGGAATGGGTGATAGGCTCAAGGAGTGGGCCTGAGGTAACGAGAATGGAAATATCAGCAATTGGAGACACAGAAACTCCAGCTCAGAGCATAGCTGGAGCTGTTCCTGAATCATCAGCAGCGATTGTGATTGTAAATGTAACTGTGCAGAGCCAGTGGGTCAGTAATAACGATTAGTGTTCGAATTGATAAAACGGGGCAATCAATCAGCATACAAACAGTAATGTAACCTTGTCCAGTTAATATATGACCTGGATACTGGGAAAGATTTAACTGCTCTCTCACAGGTGTGTGTAGGAACATGGATATCAGAGAAAAGACAGACTCTCAGCTTAATGTCTCATCTGAAAGGTGGCCCCTCTGACAGTGCGGCACTCCCTCAGTACTGACCCTCTGACAGTGCGGCACTCCCTCAGTACTGACCCTCTGACAGTGCGGCACTCCCTCAGTACTGACCCTCTGACAGTGCAGTACTGACCCTCTGACAGTGCAGCACTGCCTCAGTACTGACCCTCTGACAGTGCGGCACTCCCTCAGTCCTGACCCTCTGACAGTGCAGCACTCCCTCAGTCCTGACCCTCTGACAGTGCAGCACTCCCTCAGCACTGACCCTCTGACAGTGTGGCACTCTCTCACTACTGACCCTCTGACAGTGCAGCACTGCCTCAGTACTGACCCTCTGACAGTGCGGCACTCCCTCAGTACTGACCCTCTGACAGTGCGGCACTCCCTCAGCACTGACCCTCTGACAGTGCAGCACTCCCTCAGTACTGACCCTCTGACAGTGCGGCACTCCTTCAGTACTGACCCTCTGACAGTGCGGCACTCCCTCAGCACTGACCCTCTGACAGTGCGGCACTCCCTCAGTACTGACCCTCTGACAGTGCGGCACTCCCTCAGCACTGACCCTCTGACAGTGCGGCACTCCCTCAATACTGACCCTCTGACAGTGCAGCACTCCCTCAGTACTGACCCTCTGACAGTGCAGCACTGCCTCAGTACTGACCCTCTGACAGTGCGGCACTCCCTCAGTACTGACCCTCTGACAGTGCGGCACTCCCTCAGCACTGACCCTCTGACAGTGCAGCACTCCCTCAGTACTGACCCTCTGACAGTGCGGCACTCCTTCAGTACTGACCCTCTGACAGTGCGGCACTCCCTCAGCACTGACCCTCTGACAGTGCGGCACTCCCTCAGTACTGACCCTCTGACAGTGCGGCACTCCCTCAGCACTGACCCTCTGACAGTGCGGCACTCCCTCAATACTGACCCTCTGACAGTGCAGCACTCCCTCAGTACTGACCCTCTGACAGTGCATATGTGTTCGGACCTGCAGTTTCAGTGTGTGAAGTGTGGACCCAGTGAATGTGGAACTGTGGGCCAACAAAGGATCAACCTGGGGTGTGGGGCTCGTGTCTGGCCCTGGGCAGGGTGGGCTTCTGGTCTGGGCCTCCAGGGTGTGGGCCTCAGTCTGGGCTCTCCCCCTACTGTATCTTATATAGATTGGACATGGTGATGTATGATTCATCGGGAGGGGCAACAGGGCTGCGAGGGAAATTTGAGCCCAGATTGGTGCTTCTGACCCCAGATCTCTCTGTGACCTGAGCGCTCTCTTCCACACAAGGTGCTCCACCATGTGGGATGTCCCCAGTCAGGGGGCCCAGTGAGTTGCAGGGAGTCCCCACACTGCCACGGAGTTGAATGCCTGGGGAGAGGCAGGATGGAGGGCCAGAGGCGCCCTTATACATCCGGGCTCCTCTCTCAGGCTCCACTGCCTTGTTGTCCCTGTTGTGTGGCTCAGGGGTGTGCGATCCGCTCTGTGGGATACTGGTCCTGATGTTTCCTGCTCTCTCCACAGTGGGATTGGCTGATAACAGCAGCTCCCTCTCGATGTTGCTGTTGCCCTCAGCAGCCTCGCAGACTGCGGACAGGTTCCGATGGCACATCTGGGCGCCTTTAATCTGAATCATATCCACTCTGCTCACCATCACATCCAGGAAGGTGTATGGATTAAAACTCACTTCACCCACCTGTAACAGAGCACACAACACTCAGCGCTGTGACACTGGCGCAGGACGCAGCGCTGTGACACTGGCGCAGGGCGCAGCGCTGTGACACTGGCGGAGGACGCAGCGCTGTGACACTGGCGCAGGGCGCAGCGCTGTGACACTGGCGCAGGGCGCAGCGCTGTGACACTGGCGCAGGACGCAGCGCTGTGACACTGGCGCAGGGCGCAGCGCTGTGACACTGGCGCAGGACGCAGCGCTGTGACACTGGCGCAGGACGCAGCGCTGTGACACTGGCGCAGGACGCAGCGCTGTGACACTGGCGCAGGACGCAGCGCTGTGACACTGGCGCAGGGCGCAGCGCTGTGACACTGGCGCAGGACGCAGCGCTGTGACACTGGCGCAGGACGCAGCGCTGTGACACTGGCGCAGGGCGCAGCGCTGTGACACTGGCGCAGGGCGCAGCGCTGTGACACTGGCGCAGGGCGCAGCGCTGTGACACTGGCGGAGGACGCAGCGCTGTGACACTGGCGGAGGACGCAGCGCTGTGACACTGGCGGAGGACGCAGCGCTGTGACACTGGCGCAGGACGCAGCGCTGTGACACTGGCGCAGGACGCAGCGCTGTGACACTGGCGCAGGGCGCAGCGCTGTGACACTGGCGCAGGGCGCAGCGCTGTGACACTGGCGCAGGGCGCAGCGCTGTGACACTGGCGCAGGGCGCAGCGCTGTGACACTGGCGGAGGACGCAGCGCTGTGACACTGGCGCAGGACGCAGCGCTGTGACACTGGCACAACATTAACTACACTGTCCCCATCAAACACTCCCAGGACAGGTACAGCACGGGGTTAGATACAGAGTAAAGCTCCCTCTACACTGTCCCCATCAAACACTCCCAGGACAGGTACAGCACGGGGTTAGATACAGAGTAAAGCTCCCTCTACACTGTCCCCATCAAACACTCCCAGGACAGGTACAGCACGGGGTTAGATACAGAGTAAAACTCCCTCTACACTGCCCCCGATCAAACACTCCCAGGACTGGTACAACACGGGGTTAGATACAGAGTAAAGCTCCCTCTACACTGTCCCCATCAAACACTCCCAGGACAGGTACAGCACGGGGTTAGATACAGAGTAAAACTCCCTCTACACTGCCCCCGATCAAACACTCCCAGGACTGGTACAACACGGGGTTAGATACAGAGTAAAGCTCCCTCTACACTGTCCCCCATCAAACACCCCCAGGACAGGTACAGCACGGTGTTAGATACAGAGTAAAGCTCCCTCTACACTGTCCCCATCAAACATTCGCAGGACAGGTACAGCACGGGGTTAGATACAGAGTAAAGCTCCCTCTACACTGTCCCCATCAAACACTCCCAGGACAGGTACAGCACGGGGTTAGATACAGAGTAAAGCTCCCTCTACACTGTCCCCATCAAACACTCCCAGGACAGGTACAGCACGGGGTTAGATACAGAGTAAAGCTCCCTCTACACTGTCCCCATCAAACACTCCCAGGACAGGTACAGCACGGGGTTAGATACAGAGTAAAACTCCCTCTACACTGCCCCCGATCAAACACTCCCAGGACTGGTACAACACGGGGTTAGATACAGAGTAAAGCTCCCTCTACACTGTCCCCATCAAACACTCCCAGGACAGGTACAGCACGGGGTTAGATACAGAGTAAAACTCCCTCTACACTGCCCCCGATCAAACACTCCCAGGACTGGTACAACACGGGGTTAGATACAGAGTAAAGCTCCCTCTACACTGTCCCCCATCAAACACCCCCAGGACAGGTACAGCACGGTGTTAGATACAGAGTAAAGCTCCCTCTACACTGTCCCCATCAAACATTCGCAGGACAGGTACAGCACGGGGTTAGATACAGAGTAAAGCTCCCTCTACACTGTCCCCATCAAACACTCCCAGGACAGGTACAGCACGGGGTTAGATACAGAGTAAAGCTCCCTCTACACTGTCCCCATCAAACACTCCCAGGACAGGTACAGCACGGGGTTCGATACAGAGTAAAGCTCCCTCTACACTGTCCCCATCAAACACTCCCAGGACAGGTACAGCACGGGGTTAGATACAGAGTAAAGCTCCCTCTACACTGTCCCCATCAAACACTCCCAGGACAGGTACAGCACGGGGTTAGATACAGAGTAAAGCTCCCTCTACACTGTCCCCATCAAACACTCCCAGGACAGGTACAGCACAGGGTTAGATACAGAGTAAAGCTCCCTCTGCACTATCCCCCCATCAAACACTCCCAGGACAGGTACAGCACGGGGTTAGATACAGAGTAAAGCTCCCTCTACACTGTCCCCATCAAACACTCCTAGGACAGGTACAGCACGGGGTTAGATACAAAGTAAAGCTCCCTCTACACTGTCCCCATCAAACACTCGCAGGACAGGTACAGCACGGGGTTAGATACAGAGTAAAGCTCCCTCTACACTGTCCCCATCAAACACTCCCAGGACAGGTACAGCACGGGGTTAGATACAGAGTAAAGCTCCCGCTACACTGTCCCCCATCAAACACTCCCACCTTGTGTGCTGAGCCTTACCTTGCCGTGTTTCATGTAGATACGTTCCAGGGCACATTTAGGATTTGGGACTTTAGGCCAAATGTGAGGTTTGATCCTGTCAAGGAAAGAAATGAGTCAGTTTCTTGTTTGCTGTGAGAGAGTGGCTCAGTATCTGAGCAGGAAGCTCACATTCCCTGTCTCCCACACACTCCCTCTTCATGGGATAGGTGGCTGTTGGCATCGTGCTGCCCTGTGATTGGCTGATGTCCACATCATTGGCTGATGTAGCAGTCTAATGAAGCGAGATGTGGGTTTGTGATTGCTCGCGTGTCGGGTAGAGGAGGTGTCATGGAATAGTTCCATAGAATGGTTCCAGCACTGAAGGAGGCCATTCTGCTCATCATATCCATGACGGCTCTTTGAAGGATCATTCAGGGATTACCCATTCCTGATCCTAACCACTCGCTGTGTGAATCTGTCTCCACCACACTCTCAGACAGTACATTCCAGATCCTAACCACTCGCTGTGTGAATCTGTCTCCACCACACTCTCAGATAGTGCATTCCTGATCCTAACCACTCGCTGTGTGAATCTGTCTCCACCACACTCTCAGACAGTGCGTTCCAGATCCTAACCACTCGCTGTGTGAATCTGTCTCCACCACACTCTCAGACAGTGCATTCCAGATCCTAACCACTCGCTGTGTGAATCTGTCTCCACCACACTCTCAGACAGTGCATTCCAGATCCTAACCACTCGCTGTGTGGGAATGTTTCTCCTCGCGTCTCCATTGCTTCTTTCCAATCCCCTTTATTCACTCTCCTCTGGCTCTCCATTCTCCCCCAATGGGAACAGTTTGTCCCTGTTGACTCTGTCCAGACCCACATGATTTTGAACACCTGGATCAAATAGAGTCCTCGAGGTTTACAGCATGGAAACAGGCTCCCTAAACCCATGCCCTCTAGTTTTAGACTCCCCTACCTTTGGGAAAAGATATTGACTATCTACCTTGTCTCTGCCCCTCATTATTTTATAGACCTCCATAAGGTCACCCCTCAGCCTCCTACGCTCCAGAGAAAAAAGTCCCAGTCGATCCAGCCTCTCCTGATAACTCAAACCATCAAGCCCCAGTAGCATCCTCGTAAATCTTTTCTGCACTCTTTCTAGTTTAATAATATCCTTTCTATAATAGGGTGACCAGAACTGTACACAGTATTCCAAGTCTGGCCTTACCAATGTCTTGTACAACTTCAACAAGACATTCCAACTCCCAAATATTTGTTCAACCTTCCATTCACCAAGAAAACAGTCCCAACCTCTCCAATCTGTCTTCATATCTGGAGTTTCTCACCCCGGCACCTTTCTTGTAAACCTCTTCTGAACTCTCTCCTGCCTCCACATCCTTTCTATCGAGTGGCGCCCAGAACTGTACACAACATTCCAGCTGAGGTCCAACTCGTACCTCACACAAGTTCATCATAAACTCTTTATTCTTGGAATCTATGTCCTTGTTAATAAACCTCAGGATACAATATGCCTTATTAACACTCTGTCCACCTGTCCTGCTACCTTTGATGTCTTATGCACAGACACACCCAGGTCTTTCTGCTCCTGCACCTCCTTTACAGATGTACCCTTTATTTTATGTTGTCTCTCCATGTTCTTCCTACCAAAGCGCATCACCTCACACTTCTCCACATTGAACTTCATCTGCCACCTCTCTGCCCACTCCACCAACTTGTCTATGTCCTTTTGAAGTTCTATACTGTCCTCTTCACAGTTTACAATAATTCCAAGTTTTGTATGATTCGTAAGTTTTCAAACAGTGTCCAGTGCACCCAACTCTAGGTCATTAACATAGATGTGGAACAGCAAGGGTCCCAAGAGTGACTGGTGGAGTGGAAAATGGGGGTGCAGTGGGTGTAGGAAAGGCTGTGATGTACCTTTTGCCACCAAGTTTATTCATTAGTGTCACAAGTCGGCTTACATTAACATTGCAATGAAGTTAGTGAAAATTCCCTAGTCGCCATACTCCAGCACTTGTTCGGGTACACTGAGGGAGAATTTAGCATGGCCAATGTACCTAACCAGCACAAAAGGAGACATGCAAGGATACTGGCAGGGAGAATAAAGGAAAATCCGAAGTTGTTCTTCAAGTATATTAAGGATAACTAGGGAAAGAGTAGGGCTCATTAAGGACCACATTTTGTACATATATCAGGAGCAAGAGGGTAGCCAGGGAAAGAGTTGGCCCACTCAAGGACAATGGAGGGAAGTTTTGCATGGCGCCACAGGAAGTGGGTGAGATCCTTAATGAGTACTTTGCATTGGTATTCACCTAAGAGAGGGGTATGGGGGATATTGAGGTGAGGGAGGAGTGTTTGAATACTCTCGGGCAGGTAAATATAATGAAGGAGGAAGTGTTGGGTGTCTTCAAATGCATTAAGGTGGACAAATCCCCAGCTCGGATGTGTTCTTGGAGCTGGAGGAGGTTACAGGGATAGGGAGGGTTGTTGGAGCTGGAAGAGGCTACAGAGATAGGGAGAGTTCTGGGGCTGGAGGAGGTCATGATGTGGAGATGCCGGCGTTGGACTGGGGTAAACACAGTAAGAAGTCTCACAACACCAGGTTAAAGTCCAACAGGTTTATTTGGTAGCAAAAGCCACGAGCTTTTGGAACAGGCTGTCCCTTCGTCAGGTAGGGTTCATGGTGGGAGATATAGGAAGGATGTCCGAGGTAGGTTCTTTACTCAGAGAGTGGTTGGGGTGTGGAATGGACTGCCTGCAGTGATAGTGGAGTCAGACACTTTAGGAACATTTAAATGGTTATTGGATAGGCACATGGAGCACACCAGGATGATAGGGAGTGGGATAGCTTGATTTTGGTTTCAGATAAAGCACGGCACCACATCGTGGGCCGAAGGGCCTGTTCTATGCTGTACTGTTCTATGTAAGTGGAAGTTCTGTTCACAAACAGGGCATATAAAGACACAAACTCAATTTACAAAATAATGATTGGAATGCGAGTCTTTACAGGTAATCAAGTCATAAAGGTACAGACAATGTGAGTGGAGAGAGCATTAAGCACAGGTTAAAGAGGTGTGTATTGTCTCCAGACAGGACAGTTAGTGAGATTTTGCAAGTCCAGGCAAGTCGTGGGGGTTACAGATAGTGTGACATGAACCCAAGACCTCGGTTGAGGCCGTCCTCATGTGTGCGGAACTTGACTATCAGTTTCTGCTCAGCGACTCTGCGCTGTCGTGTGTCGTGAAGGCCGCCTTGGAGAACGCTTACCCGAAGATCAGAGGCCGAATGCCCGTGACCGCTGAAGTGTTCCCCAACAGGAAGAGAACACTTTTGCCTGGTGATTGTCGAGCGGTGTTCATTCATCCGTTGTCGTAGCGTCTGCATGGTCTCCCCAATGTACCATGCCTCGGGACATCCTTTCCTGCAGCGTTTCAGGTGGACAACGTTGGCCGAGTTGCAAGAGTATGTACCGTGTACCTGGTGGATGGTGTTCTCATGTGTGATGATGGCATCCGTGTCAATGATCCGGCACGTCCTGCAGAGGTTGCTGTGGCAGGGTTGTGTGGTGTCATGGTCACTGTTCTCCTGAAGGCTGGGTAGTTTGCTGCGGACAATGGTCTGTTTGAGGTTGTGCGGTTGTTTGAAGGCCAGAAGTGGGGGTGTGGGGATGGCCTTGGCGAGATATTCGTCTTCATCAATGACATGTTGAAGGCTCCGGAGAAGATGTTGTAGCTTCTCCGCGCCGGGGAAGTACTGGACGACGAAGGGTACTCTATCCACCGTGTCCCGTGTTTGTCTTCTGAGGAGGTCGGTGCGGTTTTTCGCTGTGGCGCGTCGGAACTGTCGACCGATGAGACGAGCGCCATATCCTGTTCTTATGAGGGCATCTTTCAGCATCTGGAGGTGTCTGTTGCGATCCTCCTCATCCGAGCAGATCCTGTGTATTCGGAGGGCTTGTCCGTAGGGGATGGCTCCTTTAACGTGTTTAGGGTGGAAGCTGGAGAAGTGGAGCATCGTGAGTTTATCCGTGGGCTTGCGGTACAGTGAAGTGCTGAGATGACCATCCTTAATGGAGATGTGTGTGTCCAAGAATGCAACCGATTCCGGAGAGTAGTCCATGGTGAGTCTGATGGCGGGATGGAACTTGTTGATGTCATCATATAGTTGTTTCAGTGATTGTTCACCATGAGTCCAAAGGAAGAAAATGTCATCGATGTATCTAGTGTATAGCATCGGTTGAAGATCCTGTGCAGTGAAGAAGTCTTGTTCGAACCTGTGCATGAAGATGTTGGCATATTGAGGTGCGAATTTGGTACCCATGGCTGTTCCGTGTGTCTGGATGAAGAACTGGTTGTTGAAGGTGAAGACATTGTGGTCCAGGATGAAGCGGATGAGTTATAAAATTGCATCCGGAAACTGGCAGCTGTCGGCGTTGAGTACTGAGGCAGTTGCAGCAATGCCATCGTCGTGCGGGATGCTGGTGTAGAGTGCCGAGACATCCATTGTGACAAGGAGTGCTCCTGGTTCAACTGCTCCATGTGTGTTGAGTTTCTGTAGGAAGTCCGTAGTGTCGCGACAAAAGCTGGGGGTTCTTTGTGCAATGGGTTTCAGGATGCCCTCGACATAGCTGGAGAGGTTCTCGCACAGGGTTCCATTGCCTGAAACGATGGGACGGCCGGGTGTGTTTGCCTTGTGTATCTTCGGGAGGCAGTAGAGATCTCCAACGCGGGGAGTATGTGGGATGAGAGGACAGAGGGTGCTCTGAAGGTCCGGATCAAAGGTCTTGATCAGAGTGTTGAGTTGACAGGTGTGTTCTTTGGTCGGATCTGCGGGTAACTGTCTGTAGTGTTCCCTTTTGTTCATTTGTTGGTACACTTCTTTGCAGTAATCCGTTCTGTTCAGTATGACGATGGCCCCTCCTTTGTCTGCTGGTTTGATGACAATGTTGCGGTTGGTCTTGAGAGCGCGGATGGTGTTGCGTTGTGCTTGGGTGATGTTCGGGGCTGTCTTGCAAGTGCGGCTGATGAATCTGGTGTTGACGCACCTCCTGACAGCTTGGGCATACATGTCAAGTCGAGGGCAGCGGCCTTCCGGAGGAGTCCAATTCGACTCTTTCCTCTTCGGTTGCACTGTGGAT
The DNA here is from genome assembly GCF_964213995.1 of Mustelus asterias. Lineage (NCBI taxonomy): Eukaryota > Metazoa > Chordata > Chondrichthyes > Carcharhiniformes > Triakidae > Mustelus > Mustelus asterias. The sequence goes on along the minus strand of NW_027591517.1, from coordinate 14,785 downwards.
CTCTCTGTTGGCTGTTCCGGTTCATTGGCTGTCTCATTGTGTTCGCTGTTGGCCTCTTGGGGTTTGTGGAAGAACTCCCGCAGCCTCATTCGCCTGATGAATTCCTCTGTGTCTGCTGCGAGACTGATGGGGTCTATTTTGGTGGTGGGGCAGAAATTGAGCCTTCGGCTGAGAACTTCGATTTCATCTGGTTGAAGTGTGTAGTCCGACAAGTTGACAATGGACTTCCCTGCAGTGGTACTGTTTTCTACTGTGATACCGGGGGAGGCTTGGTTGCTGCTGGTGGTGATGCCAAGTTTCTCAAGTTTCCTGTTCTTGGTGTGCATGTAGATGGCGTAGTTCCGTTGTCTCGTCTGCTTGGCAGAGTTTCGCAGCTGGTCTGCGTCCTGAGCGCAAGTTGAGAATATGGACTCTGTCTTGGTTTCCAGGCTGCGGCGTTTGCTGTAGAGTTGGTGTATGAGGTGGTTGAGGAGTGCGAGAGAGGTGCAACGGCAAAGTCTCTCAGCATAGCCTGTGTTGTAGGTTGACCTGAGTGGGTTTGTGATCTGTAGGCCTTTCGGTATCTTGTCTGCTTTCTTGCATCTTTGTAGAAACTTGATGTCGATATGCGCGATCTTCTTGGAGATCCTCTCCACTTGGAGCCGGCAGTTAGCAGTGTCGATGGTAGTCATGATGTGGAGAAGCCAGCGAACAACCAGTTCTTCATCCAAACACACGGAACAGCCATGGGGACCAAATTCGCACCTCAATATGCCAACATCTTCATGCACAGGTTCGAACAAGACCTTCACCGCACAGGATCTTCAACCGATGCTATACACTAGATACATCGATGACATTTTCTTCCTTTGGACTCATGGTGAACAATCACTGAAACAACTATATGATGACATCAACAAGTTCCATCCCACCATCAGACTCACCATGGACTACTTTCCGGAATCGGTTGCATTCTTGGACACATGCATCTCCATTAAGGACGGTCACCTCAGCACTTCACTGTACCACAAGCCCACGGATAACCTCACGATGCTCCACTTCTCCAGCTTCCACCCTAAACACGTTAAAGAAGCCATCCCCTACGGACAAGCCCTCCGTATACACAGGATCTGCTCGGATGAGGAGGATCGCAACAGACACCTCCAGACACTGAAAGATGCCCTCATAAGAACAGGATATGGCGCTCAACTCATCGATCGACAGTTCCGACGCGCCACAGCGAAAAACCGCACCGACCTCCTCAGAAGACAAACACGGGACACGGTGGACAGAGTACCCTTTGTCGTCCAGTACTTCCCCGGAGCGGAGAAGCTACGACATCTTCTCCGGAGCCTTCAAAATGTCATTGATGAAGATGAACATCTCGCTAAGGCCATCCCCACACCCCCACTTCTTGCCTTCAAACAACCGCACAACCTCAAACAGACCATTGTCCACAGCAAACTACCCAGCCTTCAGGAGAACAGTGACCACGACACCACACAACCCTGCCACAGCAACCTCTGCAGCACGTGCCGGATCATCGACACGGATGCCATCATCTCACGTGAGAATACCATCCACCAGGTACACGGTACATACTCTTGCAACTCGGCCAACGTTGTCTACCTGATACGCTGCAGGAAAGGATGTCCCGAGGCATGGTACATTGGGGAGACCATGCAGACACTACGACAACAGATGAATGAACACCGCTCGACAATCACCAGGCAAGAGTGTTCTCTTCCTGTTGGAGAACACTTCAGCAGTCACGGGCATTCAGCCTCTGATCTTCGGGTAAGTGTTCTCCAAGGCAGCCTTCACGACACACGACAGCGCAGAGTCGCTGAGCAGAGACTGATAGTCAAGTTCCGCATACATGAGGATGGCCCCAACCAGGATCTTGGGTTCATGTCACACTATCTGTAACCCCCACGACTTGCCTGGATTTGCAAAATCTCACTAACTGTCCTGTCTGGAGACAATACACATCTCTTTAACCTGTGCTTAACGCTCTCTCCACTCACATTGTCTGTACCTTTAAGACTTGATTACCTGTAAAGACTCGCATTCCAACCATTATTTTGTAAATTGAGTTTGTGTTTTTATATGCCCTGTTTGTGAACAGAACTCCCGCTCACCTGATGAAGGAGCAGCAAGCGCTCCGAAAGCTAGTGGCTTTTGCTACCAAATACACCTGTTGGACTTTAACCTGGTGTTGTGATACTTCTTGCTGGAGGAGGTTACAGAGATAGGGAGGGCGTGTTGGGGCTGGAGGAGGTTTCAGAGATAGGGAAAGTTGTAGGGGCTGGAGAAGGTTACAGAGATAGGGAAGGTTGTAGGAGTTGGAGGAGGTAACAGAAATAGGGAGTGGTGTAGGGGCTGGAGGAGGTAACAGAGATAGGGAGGGGTGTGGGTTGGAGATGAAGAAACAACTTTGTTTCCACAGATGATGTCACTGAAAGTGTATTTTTATAAGAAAACCATGTCGGTGGCACAGTGGTTAGCACTGCTGCCTCACAGTTCCAGGGACCCGGGTTCGATGCCCGGCTTGGGTCACTGTCTGTGTGGAGTCTGCACGTTCTCCCCGTGTCTGCGTGGGTTTCCTCCGGGTGCTCCGCTTTCCTCCCACAGTCCGTGCTGGTTAGGTAGATTGGCCACGCTCAATTCTCACTCAGTGTACCCGAACAGGCGCCAGAGTGCGGCGACTAGGGGATTTTCACAGTAACTTCATTGCAGTTTTAATGTAAGCCTGTTTGTGAATAATAAATAAACTTTAAAAGCTGATTTGAACTGGATTATTTGGAAGTTGCTGGATTGGATTTTCACAGAGTTCAGCTGAGGACATGGATGATGCTTTCAGCAACGACGGATTCGAGTAAAACACGACAAACTGGAGCCAGCCGCAGACGGGCAGGATGTAGGATTGGGAAAGGGATAGGTATTCCCATCTCTCTGGTCCCAACTTTACCAGAATCCTGGAAAACTGTGATGGAATAACTGATTCAATCCTGGGGGCAGCAAGATAATTAACTTGATTCACACTGGTGGAATTTACCAGAACAATACCAACGAACAAATTGACAACAGAGGGAGGGTGTACATGGGGGTGTGGGAGGGGAAATGGGGGGAGAGTCAGTGATAGGGGAGAGTGTACATGGGGTGTGGGAGGGGGAATGGGGGGGAGAGTCAGTGATAGGGGAGAGTGTACATGGGGTGTGGGAGGGGGAATGGGGGGGGGAGAGTCAGTGATAGGGGAGAGGGTACATGGGGGTGTCGGAGGGGGAATGGGGGGGAGAGTCAGTGATAGGGGAGAGGGTACATGGGGGTGTGGGAGGGGGAATGGGGGGAGAGTCAGTGATAGGGGGGAGTGTACATGGGCTGTGGGAGGGGGAATGGGGGGAGAGTCAGTGATAGGGGAGAGTGTGCATGGGGTGTGGGAGGGGGAATGGGGGGGGAGAGTCAGTGATAGGGGAGAGTGTACATGGGGATGTGGGAGGGGGAATGGGGGGGAGAGTCAGTGATAGGGGAGAGTGTACATGGGCTGTGGGAGGGGGAATGGGGGGGGAGTCAGTGATAGGGGGGAGGGTACATCGGGGGTGTGGGAGGGGGAATGGGGGGGAGAGTCAGTGATAGGGGGAGAGTGTACATGGGGTGTGGGAGGGGGAATGGGGGGGGAGAGTCAGTGATAGGGGGAGAGTGTACATGGGGATGTGGGAGGGGGAATGGGGGGGGAGAGTCAGTGATAGGGGAGAGTGTACATGGGGATGTGGGAGGGGGAATGGGGGGGGAGAGTCAGTGATAGGGGAGAGTGTCCATGGGGATGTGGGAGGGGGAATGGGGGGAGAGAGTCAGTGATGGGGGAGAGTCAGTGATGGGGGGGAGTGTACATGGGGATGTGGGAGGGGGAATGGGGGGGAGAGTCAGTGATGGGGGAGGGTCAGTGATGGGGGGGAGTGTACATGGGGGTGTGGGTGGGGGAATTATGACACATTATAATTGGTGGTGGTAAATGTTGTTAACAGGGACTGACCTGTTCTCCCACAGTAGTGCACTCAGGCCAAAAAGAAAGAAGAAAAGTAGGATCAGCAAGGAGATTGTTACCTTCACACCTGTAAAAAAAAGCCAGAAAATCAACATGTATCAGATTTGTGAGATCACAGTGTCCTTGTCTCATTTAAAACACATTCATACAGTAAACACTACATGTTTTAATGTTCTATACTATGCCTTTTTATGGGTTCGTATGTTCGTACTGACTACAGTGTCATAGCAGCATGCCACAGGAAGCATTGAGGTTGTGAGAATCAAAAACCTTTTCACCCAGAGGGTGGTGAGGGTCTGGAATGTGCTGCCTGGGAGGGTGGTGGAGGCGGGATACTTCACATCCTTTAAAAAGTATCTGGGTGAGTACTTGGCACATCATAACATTCAGGGCGATGGCCAAGTGCTGGCAAGTGGGATTAGTTGGGAGTTCAGATGTTTCTAATGTGTCGGTGCAGAATTGATGGGCCAAAAGGCCTCTTCTGCGCTGTGTGATTCTGTGACACTAACCATTGCTGTGGATAACAATCTAGATATTTGAGTCCCCAAAGTTTGTTCACCATCTACAAGACACAAATCAAGAGTGTGCTGCAATACTCTCATAGAAACATAGTAAATAGGTGCAGGAGGAGGCCATTCGGCCCTTCGAACCTGCCCCACCATTCAATATGATCATGGCTGATCATGCACTTTCAGTATCTCACTCCCACGTTCTCTCCATACCCCTTGATCCCTTTAGCCACAAGGGCCACGTCCAGTTCCCCCTTGAACATAAGGAACTTAAGAGGGAAATTAAATTTGCAGGGGGATGGGAACCAGAGTGCCAGAGCAGATAGTGGAACAGGGGTAAAAAGACAGGTTAGTTCAAGCAAAATCACAAATGGAAGGGTAGAGTGTGGTGGAAATAACCTTTTGAGGTGTGTCTATTTCAATGCCAGGAGTATTGTGGGGAAGGCAGATGAGCTGAAGGCGTGGATTGACACATGGAAATATGACATTATAGCCATGAGTGAAACTTGGCTACAGGAGGGGCAGGACTGGCAGCTCAATGTTCCAGGGTTCCAATGTTCCAGGCGGGATAGAGGCAGAGGGATAAAAGGTGGGGGGGGTGGCATTGTTGGTCAGGGAAAATGTTACAGCGGTACTCAGGCAGGATAGATTAGGGAGCTTGTCTACAGAGGCCCTATGGGTGGAGCTGAGAAACAGGAAAGGTATGACCACATTAATGGGGTTGTATTATAGACCTTTGTGATCATAATGCCATTAGTTTCAACCTGATCATGGATAAGGATAGATCTGGTCCTCGGGTTGAAGTTCTGAACTGGAAAAAGGCCAAATTTGATGAAATGAGAAGGGATCTGGGAAGTGTGGATTGGCACAGGCTGTTCTCTGGTAAGGATGTAAATGGAAAGTGGGAGGCCTTCAAAGGAGAAATTTTGAGAGTGCAGAGTTTGTATGTTCCTGTCAGGATTAAAGGCAAAGTAAATAGGAATAAGGAACCTTGGTTCTGGAGGGAGATTGTAACACTGATTAAGAGGAAGAGAGAGTTGTATGAAATGTACAGGCAGCAAGGAACACATCAGATGCTCGAGGAGTATAAAAAGTGCAAGAAGCTACTTAAGAGGGAAATCAGGAGGGCTAAAAGAAGACATGAGGTTGCTTTGGCAGACAGAGTGAAGGAAAATCCAAAGAGCTTCTATAGGTATGTTAGGAGCAAAAGGATAGTGAGGGATAAAATTGGTCCTCTTGAAGACCAGAGTGGTAGACTGTGTATGGAACCAAAAGAAATGGGGGAGATACTAAATGGTTTTTTTGCATCCGTATTTACTGAGGAAACGGGCATGGAGTCTACGGAAATAGGGCAAACAGGTAGGGAGGTCATGGAACCTTTACAGATTAAAGGGGAGGAGGTGCTTACTGTCTTGAGGCAAATCAGAGTGGATAAATCCCCAGGACCGGACAGGGTTTTCCCACGGACCTTGAGGGAAGCTAGTGTTGAACTTGCAGGGGCCCTGGCAGACATATTTAAAATGTCAGTATTCACGGGGGAGGTGCCGGATGATTGAAGGGTGGCTCATGTTGTTCCGTTGTTTAAAAAAGGTTCCAAAAGAAATCTGGGAAATTATAGGCCAGTAAGTTTGACGTCGGTGGTGGGCAAGTTATTGGAAGGTGTGATAAGGGATAGGATCTACAAATATTTGGATAGACAGGGACTTATTAGCGAGAGTCAACATGGCTTTGTGCGTGGTAGGTCATGTTTGACCAATCTATTAGAGTTTTTCGAGGAGGTTACCAGGAAAGTGGATGAAGGGAAGGCGGTGGATGTTGTCTACCTGGATTTCAGCAAGGCCTTTGAAAAGGTCCCTCATGGGAGGTTAGTTAGGAAGGTTCAGTCGCTAGGTATACATGGGGAGGTAGTAAATTGGATAAGACACTGGCTCAATGGAAGAAGCCAGAGAGTGGTTGTGGAGGATTGCTTCTCTGAGTGGAGGCCTGTGACTAGTGGTGTGCCGCAGGGATCGGTGTTGGGTCCATTGTTGTTTGTCATCTATATCAATGATCTGGATGATAATGTGGTCAATTGGATCAGCAAGTTTGCTGATGATACAAAGATTGGAGGTGTAGTGGACAGTGAGGAAGGTTTTCAAAGCTTGCAGAGGGATTTGGACCAACTAGAAAAATGGGCTGAAAAATGGCAAATGGAATTTAACGCAGACAAGTGTGAGATATTGCACATTGGAAGGACAAACCAAAGTAGAACGTACAGGGTAAATGGTAGGACTCTGAAGAGTGCAGTTGAACAGAGGGATCTGGGAATACAGGTACAGAATTCCCTCAAAGTGACGTCACAGGTGGATAGGGTCGTAAAGAGTGCCTTTGGTACATTGGCCTTTATAAATCGGAGTATCGAGTATAAAAGTTGGAGTGTTATGGTAAGGTTATATAAGGCATTGGTGAGGCCAAATTTGGAGTATTGTGTACAGTTTTGGTCACCTAGTTACAGGAAGGATGTAAATAAGGTTGAAAGAGTGCAGAGAAGGTTCACAAGGATGTTGCCGGGACTTGAGAAGCTGAGTTACAGAGAGAGATTGAATAGGTTGGGACTTTATTCCCTGGAGCGTAGAAGATTGAGGGGAGATTTGATAGAGGTGTATAAGATTTTGATGGGTATAGATAGAGTGAATGCAAGCAGGCTTTTTCCGCTGAGGCGAGGGGAGAAAAAAACCAGAGGGCATGGGTTAAGGGTGAAAGGAGAAAAGTTTAAAGGGAATATTAGGGGGGGCTTCTTCACGCAGAGAATGGTGGGAGTGTGGAATGAGCTGCCGGATAAAGTGGTAAATTACTTTTAACCCACTTTTAACATTTAAGAAAAACTTGGACGGGTTCATGGATGAGAGGGGTGTGGAGGGATATGGTCCAAGTGCAGGTCAGTGGGACTAGGCAAAAAATGGTTTGGCACAGACAAGAAGGGCCAAAAGGCCTGTTTCTGAGCTGTAATTTTCTATGGTTCTCTGGTTCTAGAAGAGCAAGAAGGGGTCATGAGAAGGCCTTGGCAGACAGGATACAGGAAAACCCCAAGGCATTCTACAAGTATGTGAAGAGCAAGAGGATAAGATGTGAAGGAGTAGGACCTATCAAATGTGACGGTGGGAAAGTCTGTATAGAACCGGTTGAAATAGCAGAGGTACTCAATGAATACTTTGCTTCAGTATTCACAGTGGAAAAGGATCTTGGTAGTTGCAGTGCAGACTTGCAGTGGACTGAGAAGTTTGAGCATATGGACATTAGGAAAGAGGATGTGTTGGAGCTTTTGAAAAGCATCAAGTTAGATAAATCACTGGGAGCGGATGGGATGTACCCCAGGTTACTGTGGGAGGCGAGGGAAGAGATTGCTGAGCCTCTGGCGATGATCCTTGCGTCATCAATGGAGACGGGAGAGGTTCTGGAGGATTGGAGGATTGCGGATGTGGTTCCGTTATTCAAGAAAGGGAGAAGAGATAGCCCAGGAAATTATAGACCGGTGAGTCTAACCTCAGTGGTAGGTAAATTGATGGAGAAGATCCTGAGAGGCAGGATTTATGAACATCTGGAGAGGAATAGTATGATCAGAAATAGCCAGCACAGCTTTGTCCAAGGCAGATCATGCCTTACGAGCCTAATTGAATTTTTTGAAGATGTAACTGGACACAGAGACGAGGGAAGAGCGTTAGATGTAGTTTATATGGATTTCAGCAAGGCGTTTGATAAGGTGCCCCATGCAAGGCTCATTGAGAAAGTGAAGGGGCATGGGATACAAGGGGACATTGCCTTGTGGATTCAGAACTGGCTTGCCCACAGAAGGCAAAGAGTGGTTGTAGATGGGTCTTTTTCAGCATGGAGGTCGGTCACCAGTGGAGTGCCCCAGGGATCTGTTCCAGGACCCTTGCTCTTTGTGATTTTTATAAATGACCTGGATGAGGAAGTGGAAGGATGGGTTGGCAAGTTTGCTGATGACACAAAGGTTGGTGGGGTTGTGGATAGTGTGGAGGGATGTCAACTGTTGCAACGAGACATAGATAAGATGCAAGACTGGGCGGAGAAGTGGCAGATGGAGTTCAACCCAGATAAGTGTGTGGTGGTTCATTTTGGCAGGTCGAATAGGATGAAAGAATATAATATTAAGGGTAAGACGCTTGGTAATGTGGAAGACCAGAAGGATCTTGGGGTCCGGGTTCATAGGACGCTCAAAGCAGCGTCGCAGGTAGAGGCTGTGGTTAAGAAGGCGTATGGAATACTGGCCTTCATCAATAGAGGAATTGAGTTTAGAAATCGGGAGATAATGCTGCAGCTGTATAGGACCCTGGTCAGACCCCACCTGGAGTACTGTGCCCAGTTCTGGTCGCCTCATTACAGAAAGGATGTGGAAGCCATAGAAAGGGTGCAGAGGAGATTTACAAGGATGTTGCCTGGATTAGGTGGCATGCCTTATGAGGATAGGTTGAGAGAGCTAGGTCTTTTCTCCTTGGAGAGGCGAAGGATGAGGGGTGACCTGATAGAGGTGTATAAGATGTTGAGAGGTATTAATCGAGTGGACAGTCAGAGGCTTTTTCCTAGGGCTGAAATGGTTGCCACAAGAGGTCACAGGTTTAGGGTGCTGGGGAGTAGGTGTAGAGGAGATGTTAGGGGTAAGTTTTTCACTCAGAGGGTGGTGGGTGCGTGGAATCGGCTGCCGGTCATGGTGGTGGAGGCGGATTTGATAGGGTCTTTTAAGAGACTTTTGGATAATTACATGGAACTTAGTAAGATAGAGGGTTATAGGTAAGCCTAGTAGGTAGGGACATGTTCGGCGTAACTTGTGGGCTGAAGGGCCTGTTTGTGCTGTAGCTTTTCTATGTTCTATGTTCTATATCTAACAAACTGGTCCCAACAGCTTTCTGTGGTAGAGAATTCCACAGGTTCACAACTCTCTGAGTGAAGAAGTTCTTCCTTATCTCAGTCCTGAATGACTTAACCCTTATTCTTAGACTGTGACCCCTAGTTCTGCACTTCCCCAACATCAGGAACATTCTTCCCCCATCTAGCCTGTCCATTCCCAGCAGGAGTTTAAATGTTTCTCTGAGGCCCCTCTCACACTTGCTTAGATGGCTGTCGCTCCTGCAAAAACTCAAGAAGCTGAACACCAGCCATGACAAAGCAGCTCACTGAGTTGGCACCCCATCTACCATCTTAAACTGTCCACCTCTCTCCACTGCTGATGCACATTGGAAACTGAAGTTGCACTATAGCAACTCACCAAGGCTTTGTCAACAATACCCTCTGAACTCGCGACCTGTACCTAGAAGGACAAGGATATCTGATGCACGGAAACCATCCTGACTTGGAAATATATCGCGGTCCCTTCCCTGTCATCCTGGAACTCCCTCCCTCAGCACTGTGGGTGTACCAGAACACATGGGTTCCAGCAGTTCAAAAAGGCCACCACTTTCTCAAGGACAATTAGGGATGGGGAATAAATGCTGGCATGTGACACCAACATCCTGTGAACAAATCAAAAGAGACTTTGGACTCTAAGAGCTCATGCAAGCTGAGCTTCAATCCTCTCACATGCAGTTGGTTGTTACAGGTTCAGCATCACGTTGTTGCCAAGACAGAATCCGATTAAGCAGGATCATATTGAATGGCGGAACGCGAGCAGTGGACCCGAGTGACCTACTCCTCCTCATTCTTATTTACATCAAAACATAGAAAAACTACAGCACAATACAGGCCCTTCAGCCCAAAAAGTTGTGCCGAACATGTCCCTACCTTAGCGATTACTAGGCTTACCTATAACCCTCTATCTTACTAAGTTCCATGTAATTATCTCAAAGTCTCTTAAAAGACCCTATCAAATCCGCCTCCACCACTGCTGCTGGCAGCCCATTCCACGTGCCCACCACCCTCTGAGTGAAAAACTCACCCCTGACATCTCCTCTGTACCTACTCCCCAGCATCTTAAGCCTGTGTCCTCTTGTGGCAACCATTTCAGCCCTAGGAAAAAGCCTCTGACTGTCCACTCGATTAATACCTCTCAACATCTTATACACCTCTATCAGGTCACCCCTCATCCTTCGTCTCTCCAAGGAGAAAAGGCCGAGCTCACTCAACCTATCCTCATAAGGCATGCCCCCCAACCCAGGCAACATCCTTGTAAATCTCCTCTGCACCCTTTCTATGGCTTCCACATCCTTCCTGTAATGAGGCGACCAGAACTGAGCACAGTACTCCAGGTGGGGTCTGACCAGGGTCCTATATAGCTGCAACATTATCTCACGACTCCTAAACTCAATTCCTCTATTGATGAAGGCCAGTATTCCATACGCCTTAACCACAGCCTCAACCTGCACAGCTGCTTTGAGCGTCCTATGAACTCGGACCCCAAGATCCTTCCGATCTTCCACTCTGCCAAGAGTCCTACCATTAATGCTATATTCCGCCATCCTATTTGACCTGCCAAAATGAACCACCAAAATGAACTACATTACGTTGTGTCCATGTTCACTTGATGTGTTCAATCTCCAAAAAATATACACAACACACACAGGCCATTCAGCCCCACCAGTCTGTGCTAGTGTTTACCCTCCACGCCAAATCATTCCAGTCACATTCACCCACCCTCTACCCAAACCCTCATCATCATTTCCTCCAATCACCTCTCCAATTCAATCCTGAATATCATAGAATCATAGAAACCCTACAGTGCAGAAGGAGGCCATTCGGCCCATCGAGTCTGCACCGACCACAATCCCACCCAGGCCCTACCCCCACATATTTACCCGCTAATCCCTCTAACCTACACCTCCCAGGACTCTAAGGGGCAATTTTGTTTTTTAAAAACCTGGCCAATCAACCTAACCCGCACATCTTTGGACTGTGAGAGGAAACCGGAGCACCCGGAGGAAACCCACGCAGACACGAGGAGAATGTGCAAACTCCACACATTCAGTGACCCGAGCCGGGAATCGAACCCAGGACCCTGGAGCTGTGAAGCAGCAGTGCTAACCAGTGTGCTACCGTGCCGCCCTTTCTGTCTAAATCGCACTTTCACAATTCTCTGAAGATGTTTCTCATGCTTGCTGTTCCAAATCCCTGCTATTTAAGCTTCTATCTGTGCGGCTCTTGTTCCAGAGCCTTTACTCACTGCAGACACTCCGGCCAGAATTTAACCGGCACGCCCGCCCCAATTCCGGGGGTGGATGAGGCTCGGAAAACAGCATTCTCCGTTGGCCTCGGACAGACGTGCCGGTAAAATTCCGCCCTCTGTGTCGATGTAGCCTGTCCCATCCTTTCATCATTTTAAACATTGTTGAATTTCTTACAGTCCGTGTGTGGGTAATTCCCACACACACATTGTGTGAGCCTATTAATGTACGTGAGCAACTTCTATCCAGATTGACTCATGGTGCTTGCTGAGTGGTTGTACCTGTACTCAATGTGGAGGCGCTTGATGGGGTTTTGAAATTCACAGTTTGACTCCAATCACTCCATATTCCTCTGAAATAGTTATGACCAGGGATCGAGCGTATCCGAACCATGTACTTGGAGTTTGGAATCAAGTGCTTCATCAGTAGTCTGACTGAGCAGACAGTTACATTCAGGAGCTGATGGGACAGAGGAAGGGAAATGAACAGAGCGTGAGTTGTCTGTATTACTCTACGACAGAGACAGTTGCTCGATCATCTCCTTAACTGGACCTGACTGAAGGGAGAAGACCCCATCCCACTCACCGTGGAGTCTCCGTACCCGCCTCCACCATGGAGAATGTCACAGTGGGTGGTGGGACATCCTGATCTCCCCCCGCTCCCTCTTTCTCTTCGAATCTCTCTGCTTGTCCACCCCATCACCTCCTCCCTCTGTCTTTTGACAGTTTTATCTGGATATCGTCCCCCTTTTCCTTCTTCTTCTCCACCCTAACCTCAAACTACAAACAGCAGGAGCTCCTGAACTCCTTTGTCATTCAGATCAAGAGCACCCAATCAGTTGCCTTTGCTACTGTTGCTCTAAGCTTTGGGCCTCACCCAGCCCTGGCCCTTTCTCCAGTTTCTCTCCCTCTCTCTGTCATGCCGCCTCTGAGCTGTGACCGACCTCCTGCTCCTTCGGCCCTATTCTCATTAACCACCACACCTCTGTCCTTGCCCCATGTTAGCTGATATTCTCTTCAGCTGTTGCCCCTCTCTGATGTAAATCCGCACCCCCCCCCCCCACCCCCCGATGAACAACCCTGTTTCACACCATGTTTTACAAGCTACTGCTCCGTCTCCATCCTCCCTCTCCTCTGGAAAGACCGGGACAAGGTTGTCACCTCCCAAATCCATGCCCATCTTCCCTGGAATTCCATATTTGAATCCTCCAATCAGGTTTCTGTCACAGCACGGTGCTGCAATGGCTCTTATCAAATTCACATCACTTCCCCAAATCTCCCCTCCATGTCCTCCTCGAGCTGTCTGCAGCCTTTCAAACAGTGACCACCCCATCCTCCTCCAGCCCCCTCCCCACTCTCGCCCAGCTGGCTGGGACAGCTCCTCCCCCCCCCCCCCCCCCCGCCCCCCCCAGGCTCCATTCTGACCTCTCCAATCACAGCCAGAGAGTCAGTGGCAATGGATTCTCTTGCTCCTCACACTCCGTTCCCTCCGGTGTCCCCGAGGCTCTATGCTGGGCCCCGCTGTTCCTCATCTCCACACTGCCCCTCGCTGACATCATCTCAAAACACAGCGTTAGGTTTCCCCCGGACACTGACCACCCCCACCCCATCCTCACCTCTACCCCACCCCTCCTCACCCCACCTCCACACCCTCCCACTCCCCTTTACCCCCACATCCACACCCTCCCACTCCCCTCTACTCCCACCCCCACCCCCTCCCATTCCCACCTCACCCCCCTCCCCTACCCCCAGCCCCACCCCCATCCTCACCCCTCCCAGTCCCACCTCACCCCCTGCCCCTCCCCCACCCTCACCTCCACCTCAGCCCCACCCCTAGTCCAGGCTCCACCCCAGCCCCCCCAGTCCCACCCCAGCTCTCTCCACTCTCCCACTGTGGCTAAATTCTCCAACTGTTTATCCAATATCCAGGGCTGGGTGAACATGACAATGGGATCGTTGGCAGATCTTCTATCTCACCCCATTCCCCCGCACTGCCACACGTGCCTTGTTATGTTTGCTCGCTAGAAGTCTCTGCATTTCTGTCTTAAACATTAAAACATACTCAGTGAATAAGTCTGTCCCTCTCTCTATCTGACTTTCACCTTCAAGACTTAAATCAACCCCTTTGACCAGGTTTCTGACTATCTGATTGCCATTCCCCTCTGTCTCATATCGTTTCATAATCACTGCACCTTGGGAAGTTTTATCAGGGAAAAGATTCTATATAAATGGAAGTAGTAGTTGTACCGATCACAGTTCCACAGTAAGTGTCGCCTGGAATGATTGCCCCCCATCGCTAAGCTGTGGTAAATATTGCACAGCTGCTTTGCCTCCTTACCTGCCACTCGGACTCTGGGCTCCGATAGGATATCTGGTGAAGGAGGTTCTTGGTTAGCTCCTGGAACCGGACACTGGGAATGGCCCAGAGCAGCTCAATTTCCTCAGCATCCATCAGCACTGTGACATTCACTCTGAAAGGGGGTCCCGGCTTCACTACAGAGAAATCACACACTCACATCACTTCACCATGGTGTACCTCGCACTCACACACAGCCCAGGGCACATGGACACCTCACTGCCGAGTGGAACTCAGCTGCACTCTCAAGGGGGAAGAGGGCCCGAGGTGGCTAAGGAAGGGGGACAGAGGCAAGTGGCAAAGCCAGAGGGTCAAGAGATGGCCGACTGGAAGGAGAGGTCAGGGGCAGTGATTGGGGGGGGGGGGCGGGGGGGGGCGGATTAAGGGGATGGAGTTGCTCAAGTGTCGAGAAGGGGCAATGGGCATGGAGTGGGCAGAGGAGGCGACAGCAGGTGAGGGAGGAGGGATTGAGGATAGTGATGGAGAGCAGTGAGGAGTAGGGAGTAGTGAGGGTGGAAGTAGAGGGTGAGGATTCAGGTAAAGGGGAAAGGAGCAGAGGGCAAGTTGAGTATGGGAGATGGAGTGTGGGCAAGTGAGGCAATGGGGGTGCAGAGGGCAAGACAGGATAGGCTAAAGGAGTGAATTTGCCCAGAGTTTGTCCCTCAGTGTGTCTGTGCGCGTCCATGCGTCTGTCCCTCAGAGTGTGGGTATCCATCTCTGTGTGTGTGTCCAGTGTGTTTATCTCT